>NW_026704648.1:0-10046 GCF_012432095.1 Onychostoma macrolepis
ACTTCTGTGAGCCCATCACGGAATTTTTTCTGAGCCCATCACGGAATTTTCGGCGATTCCGTGATGTCACCACAGATTCGGAGGTTGATTAAATCCGTGAACATTACACGGAATTCTGTGAGATCATGTTGGCTTTACATCAAGGACCACAATGTTTTAAACTTTATTGTGTTATCATCGATGAATTGAGTGTATTCAGTACTTTTCTGTCTTAATAAAAAGAGAATATCAAATATCAAACGTGTGTCATATCCTTAGACTGGATGGAGTCTGAAACTAAAATAATATCAGTCTGTGCTCACCGATCCAAACCTGACATCAGTTCTACCGATCCTAATTCATCAACTACTGTTTCAATAAAAAAATAAAAAAATAGGGAAGTAATAATAATATAAACATGCATGTCTGTGCCAAACCCACATTATGCTTGTGTATATTTTGTACAATTTTCAAAGTAAAAACGTATGTTTGAATAATGTTTATATGTTGATTTGTCTGCTGAATAGTGGATTTATATTATTCTTTGTAAATGTGCTTTGATATAAATAAATAAACCACTTTTGTAAGACATATTTTGTTGGGCTGTATTGTGTATGAATTAAATCATTTTCCAATTATTTTACTCTGTTCAGGAAAATAATGCTTTATTGATAATATTATGATGAATTATAAAGACTGCAGATGTTCACAAAACAGAGGAGTCGCTTGGTAACTTTGTATGAAGTCCTTTAATGTGTCCTTTACTCATCTCTGCCTCACACATCCATCTCCAAACAGCTCCCATCATGTGTTTGTGCAACACACACATATTCTACAAAGAGGTTGTCTGAATACATGACATCTGCTGGAGATCTTGTTGAAAATAAATGTCTGTCACTTTAAACATCACGTAGCTATATGTGGAATCAATCAGCCAAAATCTACACAATGATGAGTGTTTTTTTTTTCTCTCATTAGTGCTTATTTCCTCATTCATTGATTCTATCTGGACTCTCAAAAATACACAGTGTTTTGTTAGCCAGGTGTCTATGCAGCAAGCTAATAGACAGTTTTACAGTTAGATCTGCTTTTATAGAATAACCAGTAGAGGGCAATAAAGACCAATCCTTCTACTCTGTGTGGGCATTCCTCGACTTTATGCAAATATCGAGCGAAAAACACTGGGCGACAACCAATCGCTGTGAAAAGAAGAAGATGAAACACAGACAGGATGCTTTCCTACAGTCTATGGTGTTTTCAGTGTGCTCTGCCTTTTTTGTCTGCCCTTTGACACGCCCCAAAGAGCATCCCAGCCAGCAAACTTATGTGGGGCCCAGATGAGTGGCACCTGGACTCTCTAACTGGGCCCCAGCCAGTTTTGTCCGCTGTTTCCATGAGGGCCCCACATGGGTCAGCCCAGATGAAACAATGAAATGAACTCTGCTTAGTATGCATACTACAGAGTGCTAAAAATAAGACTGAAGCAGCACTGCAGTTCATTAGATAATTAAGTGATTAATCTAGTACTGATTGAGCATTAGTGACGAACACCTACTAAAGAAAAAAGAGACGAGCAGAAACACAACAACTACTATTGACTTCCAGCCACAGCCTGCAAAACAACTGCAAATAAAAGACATTAAATCTCTGAAGATCTCAGCAGAGGAGGATTAAACAACTCCACAAACAGCATTACTAGCATCATTATTACTAACCAGACTGACCTTATTTCTGTCAGATTGTCTGGAGAAGCTCTTATTGAGAAATACAGGGGTTCAGATGTTGATGTTTTATTGAAAGTAAGAGTTTGGTTTGAAGTCACCATTATGGTGAATAACGTTTGCTTTAATAGAGCTCTTGACTCTTATTCTATGCTATATACTTATTTTTTTCGCCACAATATATTTAGAAAACATGTTGTTTGTAAACACAGTTAGACTCAAAGGCTATCAGCTGATAATGCTTGTTCATTGATGGTCGTGTAGATTTTAACGGTATAAAGTAGTCTTTCGCATAGAGTTTATCACTGTTTGGAAGTGGCTTGTTATGATCAACAAGTTAAATTTCCACATTACTGACCCTGAGGAGAAAAAAAAAAACAGATTTAAAATTCTGAACTTGGGTTTTTAACTGTCAGCTCTTTCAGACACGCAGACATCAAAGAATCAGTGTATGAATCTCAACAACGGTGATGCAATTCATGCTGTAATGCATGCTGGGAGCCATGGTTGACTTTTGTGTGCTGCACCCAGAATGCATTGCAGCATGAATTGCATCACCGTTGTTGAAATTCATACACTGATTCTTGATGTCTGTGTGTTTGTGAGGCAGGAGCTCAAAGCATTTCGTTAAAGATTTATTTTATATTTTTTTGCACTGTTAAATATATGCATGTACATTCACATGTCAAGTGTCATTAATGTGAAGTTATTATCACATCATCTGTGCCATTAGAAATCAGACTCTAGAATCAGAACATTACATGATGATTATATCTTCATCATCACAGTTTTTTTCTTGCTTGTCTTGCCAGCTAAAGCAGCCAGAGTAAAACTGAAGTTTAAAATTTAAGGGCCAACCACCCAACTAAAACAAACGCTATTCTCCATAATGGTGACAAATGTACTTTTCAATAAAACCAACATCTGTACCTCTGTAATTCTCAAAAACTTTTGTAGAAGTCTGACAGAAATAAAGTCAGTCTGGTTAGTAATAATGATGCTAGTAATGCTGTTTGTGGAGTTGTTTAATCCTCCTCTGCTGAGATCTTCAGAGATTTAATGTCTTTTATTTGCAGTTGTTTTGCAGGCTGTGGCTGGAAGTCAATAGTAGTTGTGTTTCTGCTCGTCTCTTTTTTCTTTAGCAGGTGTTTGTCACTAATGCTCAATCAGTACTAGATTAATCACTTAATTATCTAGTGAACTGCAGTGCTGCTTCAGTCTTATTTTTAGCACTCTGTAGTATGCATTCTGAGCAGAGTTCATTTCATTGTTTCATCTGGGCTGACCCATGTGGGGCCCTCATGGAAACCGAGAACAGAACTGGCTGGGGCCCAGTTAGAGAGCCCAGGAGCCACCCATCTGGGCCCCACATAAGTTTGTTGGCTGGGATGGTTCATCACATCGTCTCATTTGTGTTATAGTTATGATTTCGACTTTTTGATGCCTGAACCTGAGATACACGCGGGACATGTAACTTACCATGTAAGTTTTTTAAAATTATATATATATAGATTGAGAGAGTCACGTGTTTTGTTCTGTTATACCAGTAGTTTTGTTTGTTTGTGAAAAACTAAACCTATGAAGGGGAGTCGTAGCCTGCATCCCAATGTGCGCACTATCCATGCTAAATACTGTGTTGTGTCATTTTCAATACTATTTAGGGCGGATAGTATGCACATTGGGACGCAGGGCAAGTCTCTGTTGAATGTGACCATTACTGTGGATATGATTATGATTATGTTGTTATAGTGGAATTATTAATATAGTTTTTAAGTTTTTCTACCATGATTGCTTGGTCGCAGGAAAAATAATTTCTAAAAGCGTCTGCTTTTGCATTGGGTTTGACTGAATTTTGGTCCGGAAAATCTATTATATGTACTGTATATAAAATGCATTAGGTCTATTCAAAAATTATTTTAAAAGTTTTTCATGAGCAGGATGATTGTTGACACCGGTGGCTTCACTCGACGAGCTGCGCGAAGCGACAAAATACAATAGAAACACTGACCTATATAAATGTTCTCTATAGACCAATTTCATAGACGTCACGTCACTCGCAGCTGCGCGCGCATTGTGGTGGCAGAAACACATGGTATCAAGCGGAGTGAAACGGGAAAGATCCACAGAATAAGAGATAAGATGTACTATTGTGCCTTTGGATGTCAGAATCGGAATGCAAATAATTTTTTAACCTTAGTTAATTTTCAATAAGATCTTCTGTAGATGTCTGACAGAAATAAAGTCAGTCTGGTTATTAATAAGTGGAGCTGGTGATGCTGTTTGTGGGGTTGTTTAATCAGATCTTGAGATTTAATGTATTTTATTTCAGTTGATTTCAGCTAAGCATGTGTCTGAAGTCAGTTGTTGTTCTTGTGTTTCTCTTTTCTGTCAGTGATTGTGTTTGTTAACAGCAGGTGTTCATCACTAATGCTCAATCAGCACTTAATTAATCAATTAACTGAACTCAATTGAAATAAGTTCAGCGCACTCATAATTGTTAAGTTTTAAAAACTTAAATGTTTAAGGCAATCGGTTTACTCAAACGATTTGAGTTACCCTAACTTGGTGGGTTTTACAGTGCATAAATGTTGCAACGTTACTCGATTGCTGAACAGTAATAACTTTAGCAATTATTTAACACACCTCGTTCGTGTCGCTTCAAGACTTGGTCTGTTCTGACAGCTCATACTGTACGCATCATGAACGACAGCGGCGTAAAACTGTCTGGGCCGTAGATCTGCCTGCTCCAGGTCTGCAGCCTCCTCCCCATAGGCTATTACTCCATTTATGGGACGTTCTGGATCCTTTTTTGTTTGCTCTTCCTTGTAGGAGGCGCCAAATACTGCATGTTTTAGGAAGTTCGCGCTCGCTCAACTATGAGATGTTTCGGTTTTGTTTCACTCAAATCTCACTAAACATGTTTACAAAGTTTTGACGACTGAAAATAAGACTTGTGCCGATCTTTTACCATGTAAGTTTTCATGTTTTTAAAGTATAAATCCAGCCTATTCTGTTATTATAGTTATTTAATAGTTATAGTTATGTTTGTTGAAAATAAATCAACTAATGATGCAGAAATAAGTCGATATTTATGAGGAATGGGGATTATTGTGACGATGATGATTATGGTTTTAATTAGTTGGGTTACTAATATAATTATGAGATTGTCACTGTATTTCTAAGGCCTGTTGGGTGCAGTAAAGTTGGTTTTATGTTGGACATTCCTTAGGCATTCGGTGAGCACATTAAGGGACTGTCTCTAAAGTGCAGAAAATAATAATAATAATAAAAAGATATGCATTCCAAGATTAGAAAACATGCAAAGCATTGCTCCAGAACTGATTTAATGTATTTGTATATGTGGTAAAAACATTTTCAAGGCACTTCAGTGTCTATAACTTTTATCTTTTGAGCATTATCAACTCTGATAATGATGATGGATAGTAAAGCCTAGTGTCTTCTTTCCAAAGATACCTAAATTGTGTGTGTAGCAGACTGAAGTCAGGAACTGTTACAATTTAAAGTTAGGTAGGTCATTTTCAGCTGTGAGTCCCAATATGGGGGTGCTGGCTAACAGGTTAACTGACTGAAACAGCTATTATTTTGGAACCTGTGATAAATACAGTAATACTTGTAACACATTATGCAGGACTTTGATTTTGGAAATATGATTTTGTGTATTTTAATGAATTTTAAAACATTCAAATCACCTGATGTTGTCACACCAATTGTAATATGTTCACACACACCTGCCACACATCATACACAAAGTGGATTTTGGAAATATGATATTGTGTATTTTTGGTGAATGTTTCAATTATTCAAATCTATATAACTTCCTGGCCATGTGACTTTTTTATTGCCATGCTATGCGCACTATATATACATGTGCTGGTCATATAATTAGAATATCATCAAAAAGTTGATTTATTTCACTAATTCCATTCAAAAAGTGAAACTTGTATATTATATTCATTCATTACACACAGACTGATATATTTCAAATGTTTATTTCTTTTAATTTTGATGATTATAACTGACAACTAAGGAAAATCCCAAATTCAGTATCTCAGAAAATTAGAATATTGTGAAAAGGTTCAATATTGAAGACACCTGGTGCCACACTCTAATCAGCTAATTAACTCAAAACACCTGCAAAGGCCTTTAAATGGTCTCTCAGTCTAGTTCTGTAGGCTACACAATCATGGGAAGACTGCTGACTTGACAGTTGTCCAAAGATGACCATTGACACGTTGCACAAGGAGGGCAAGACACAAAAGGTCATTGCAAAAGAGGCTGGCTGTTCACAGAGCTCTGTGTCCAAGCACATTAATAGAGATGCGAAGGGAAGGAAAAGATGTGGTAGAAAAAAGTGTACAAGCAATAGGGATAACCGCACCCTGGAGAGGATTGTGAAACAAAACCCATTCAAAAATGTGGGGGAGATTCACAAAGAGTGGACTGCAGCTGGAGTCAGTGCTTCAAGAACCACTACGCACAGGCATGCAAGACATGGGTTTCAGCTGTCGCATTCCTTGTGTCAAGCCACTCTTGAACAACAGACAACGTCAGAAGTGTCTCGCCTGGGCTAAAGACAAAAAGGACTGGACTGCTGCTGAGTGGTCCAAAGTTATGTTCTCTGATGAAAGTAAATTTTGCATTTCCTTTGGAAATCAGGGTCCCAGAGTCTGGAGGAAGAGAGGAGAGGCACACAATCCACGTTGCTTGAGGTCAGTGATGGTTTGGGGTGCCATGTCATCTGCTGGTGTTGGTCCACTGTGTTTTCTGAGGTCCAAGGTCAACCCGTATACCAGGAAGTTTTAGAGCACTTCATGCTTCCTGCTGCTGACCAACTTTATGGAGATGCAGATTTCATTTTCCAACAGGACTTGGCACCTGCACACAGTGCCAAAGCAACCAGTATCTGGTTTAAGGACCATGGTATCCCTGTTCTTAATTGGCCAGCAAACTCGCTGACCTTAACCCCATAGAAAATCTATGGGGTATTGTGAAAGGAAGATGCGATATGCCAGACCCAACAATGCAGAAGAGCTGAAGGCCACTATCAGAGCAACCTGGGCTCTCATAACACCTGAGCAGTGCCACAGACTGATCGACTCCATGCCACGCCGCATTGCTGCAGTAATTCAGGCAAAAGGAGCAACTAAGTATTGAGTGCTGTACATGCTCATACTTTTCATGTTCATACTTTTCAGTTGGCCAAGATTTCTAAAATCCTTTCTTTGTATTGGTCTTAAGTAATATTCTAATTTTCTGAGATACTGAATTTGGGATTTTCCTTAGTTGTCAGTTATAATCATCAAAATTAAAAGAAATAAACATTTGAAATATATCAGTCTGTGTGTAATGAATGAATATAATATACAAGTTTCACTTTTGAATGGAATTAGTGAAATAAATCAACTTTTGATGATATTCTAATTATGACCAACACCTGCATATATATTCTCTGATTGTTTTGCACTACTTGTTTGCAATACTTTTCAGCAGTTGATAGATTTGTAAGATGGTGCGACGAAAATTCTTTGATTTTAAATGAAACAAAGACTATTGAAATGCTTTTGACCCTAGATCTGTGGGGACCACAGTTCTGTAATAATAAACGGAATTCTATTGAACAGTTTACATCACATAAATACTTGGGTGTCTATATGGACAACTTGTTATGTTGGTCTTTTCATGTCAACGGTCTTTATTCTAGATTACAGCAGAGGTTATACTTTTTGCGAAGGTTAAAGGTATTTGGGGTAAATCGGAGGATTTTATTTCGGTTTTATCTGTCTGTTTTTGAGAGTTTGATAAGATATGGTATAAAAGCATGGTATGGAATTCTGACTGTCCAATCTAAATCAAAACTTGCCCGACTTGTACAGACTGCTTTAAAAATTGTGGGTTGGGAAGAGAAAAGACCTATTCAGGAGATGTATGAGGTTTCTGTTTCAAGACAAGCAAAGAAAATTGTTGGCGATGATACACATTCTACATGAGAATTTGAATATGTTACCCTCAGGCAGACGACTGAGGATTTTGATGTGTAAATCAAATCGCTAAAAAAATTATTTTGTGCCTATTGCTGTTAAATTATTTAACAGAGAAGAGCAAAAATAAGTGGGGTGTGGCGATGCGTGTCGTCAGTTTGACATATTGTAGCTTTAATATATCTGATACGTGTAAATTATTATGAGTTGTTACGTGTAGTTTGTGTCAATGTTATGTACTGGCCATGTCATGATTGTCCAAGATGAATTTCCCAGAAATGGGACAATAAACTATATTCAAATTCAAATATATATATATATATATATATATATATATATAAATGACCATGTAGGGATTTAATGAAACTCAGATATAAATATTCTTATATAATATTTTGAGATACTGTATTTTTGAATTTCATGAGCTGAAAGTTTCACTTTTTGAAATAAGTTACAAAATAAATGAACTTTCATGATATTCAAATGTTTTAGATATACCTGTATATATATATGTATTTTTTTTTTTTTTTTTTTTAATTCCTGCCAAAGACTGGTGCTATTTTCAGCACTAAACACTAAGCTGAAACCATCATTTTGGACTTTTCAGCAGTTAGGTTTGTTCTTCTTAGTGCAGTTTACTGTAAAGTCTTGCACACCTCTTTTGCAGCTTAATTTCAGAAAATGCTTTTTCCCACTATATAGAATTCTGAAACCATTATATTGAAATCACGCAATTATCATACTTCTGTTTAACCATAACACATACACATTACATGTGTTACTATGAGAGTTATATGGCAGAACTGCAGTCTATGAAGTTATACACGCTTTTTATTAATGTTATGACATGTAAAAAGGAAGAGACATGATTGCATTTGCAAATCTTTGTAAATAACTATGTATATGGTAAATAGGCCTAGGCGATGAATACGATACCGTTTTATCGATGGTTCACCTTTTTCGATAACGATAGAACAAATGTTCGATATAGCGCAAGATAGAGGCATGTGCTATGAGTGACTCAGACAGCACACACAAACATGCTGAATTGAGTGCTGTGCCTGTCTGTGACGAGGAGATTGTGAATTAAAAGTTAAAATTAATCAAATTTGCTCTGGAGGCCTCAAGGGACAGGGATCCCGGAAGGAAGGCCTCCAGGGTGGTGCGGCTCGAACGACCATGGCAGGTCAGGGGACTCGGGAGGCCATGGCAGATCTGCCTCCGAGGCCGCAGCCCCAGCCCCCATCCCGGCCTCTATGACCGGAGCCCTACTCGCCCCCACTGGACTCTGGTCAGTGGCTGGAGCCGACACTGGAGCGAGCTCTGGGGCTGGAGCCAATTTAGAGGCGAAGATGAGGGCTGCTAGCAGTCTTTTCCTCCTCATCCTCCTGTCGGTCGGGGTAGAATAGGACTGCCGGCAGGCTTGACGTTGCGGGAAAGAAGGGAAAGACCCCTTCTTTCCAACTTAGTCCTGTGGTGTCTGGGAGGTCCACGGGGTGATGGTAGTTGGCCCCGAGCCAGAACAGAGAATTCATCCCACGCCATCGCCACAGCGAGCCCGTAGAAGGGGAGATCTTTACAGGCTAGGGTAAGGAATCGTGCGGCAGCCATCTCCATAGCCGTGAGGAGAAACAAACAGGGAAAACAAACAAAAAAAAAAACAGAAAACAAACACGGGGAAAAAAGGCGCCACTCACTTTCTGTTAGGTCCGCTGTTCTATCACATTACATGTGGCAAGGGAACGAGGAGACGAAGAATTCTTCAAACGAGCAGTCTTTAATCAATCAAAAAGGTAGGAAACACAGGCAGGCAGGAACATACACGTGAGTCAGAATGACATATAATAGCGGACACTAGACAATGGAAAACACAGGGCTTAAATACACAGAGACTAAACAAGATAATTAATTAAACACAGCTGGAAACTAATGGAACTAAATGGGGACCAAACGAGAACAAGAAATACGTTGATCTACAGTGAAACTGTTGTGCTGTAATATTTTTGGAACCTGTTACTTTTTCTTTGATTAATAAAAAGTTAAAAGAACAGCATTTATTCAAAATAAATTTTTCTAACAATATAAGTCTTGCTTATTTTAAATTGCAATAATATTTCACAATATTATTTTGTGAAATAATATTCAGTATTTTTATCAAATAGATACAGCCTTGATGAGCAGAAGAAACTTCTTTAAAAGACTTCACTGATCCCAGACTTTTAAACGGCAGTGTATTATACTGTAAAACATGTTTTATCATCAAGGGTCAAATCAAATATAAACAGCACATTAGTTAAAAGTTATGAAGGTATGAAGAATGCTTTTGCTCAGGTGCCGAAATATCCGC
>NW_026704649.1:0-10040 GCF_012432095.1 Onychostoma macrolepis
TTTCTTAAAATAAATTTTCCTGAAGCAAACCCGGCTTCATAGCTGCATCCATGTTAGCACGCATACACACAGGTTCAAGACTCGTTCTCGCCCCTACAGTGCTATTCGGCTAGGTATACATCCGCTAAAATATCAAGGTGAAAGTCATCATAGCTTGCGTAGTATAGACCCAGCTCCCAGCCCAACTTTGAGAATAGATTAACGGCGATATTTTTTTTAATCGCCCGATAAGAGTCACGCAGCACGTTAACGCCGATAACGCCCACCACTACCAGTTACTGTTAAAAAAAATTCTCTACGGGAAAATGAATCTGATTTTTACTTTTGGAACATGATTGTTGAGGTCTATTGAGCCAGACCTGAATGTTAGTCTGCTAAAATGCTACTTGCTAGTATGCCAAAATGGGTCAGTATACCACAATTTCGCTATTGGTGACGGCAGAAAAGCAAAGTTAACTTGGAGATTAGCAATTTGAGACGTTTTTAGGAACTTTTCATCAGCCAACTGAAAGCTATGAAGCAAGATATTTTGACATGAACATAGTTCCCTGTATTACACATCCGGATAAGCGATTCATTTACTTCGGCCCCTGAGGTTTGTTGCTGTCAGTAGACCCTCACAGGAAAATGCAGTCTCTTAATGGCTTTTACACTCGGAGTTGCCCCAATCACGCCAGGAAACTTGCTCCATTTCCTACACACACTTCTTGCCTGGTTTTGGTTTGATTCTATTCCACATCAGGGGTTGATTTATGTAAAGTGTGATGATTTAATGACTTAAAATGTAATGAAATGTATTTTCATGTACAGTGAAATTTACATATACCAATTAAATGTAAATTTCACTGCATGGCTAGAATATTTTTAGTAGGTATGTTTACATATACAAGAAGAATGTTTTAGCAAATATTTAGCAAATACTAGATGTAGATGTAAATAAACGTATGCATGTTCATAAGCTGCAAAATGCACGTAAACATTAGCATTACATTTTTTTTAATACAATTCAAAGTGGTTTCAGATTCAATGTTCACATGTAAATTTTTTCCTACCAATCAGATCATTTCAGGTCTACACCACTCTCATTGAAAATGCTTTTGGTTCAAGCTCATTCTGATGGATTGAGGCATTTACATGAAGGTTTTTCAGTCCAATTGAGCCATCAATAAATGAACAAAATGTAGCTATAAGCATGTGGCTCTCTGTCTCACCACTAGGGTGTGCAAATACACCAAGTGCTTAAAATGATGTGAAATGTTTACCTTTTGCCTAAACAAATTATTCAGGGAAATTAAGGAAATTCAATGTGGCTTATATTCTCTCAAGCAAGAACGATAATCTCGTTAAAAGACTGCACACCTGAGGCTTTCTTCAGGGAAGGACTGGGGGTGGCCTGCAGTCCGTTATGTCCCGTGGCAGGCAGGTGCATTTTGGGAGGAGAGAGAAGATGAGGGGCCGAGGCACTGGGAGAAGGGGAGAAGCGGTACAGGCTGTTGCTGTATCCGGGGCGGCGGCCCTCTCTGCGGTTGCTGTCAATGGCCGCCTGCAGCTCTCCAGGGGAACTCAGACCCTTCTTCTCACATTCGTATGGGTACAGGTACTTCATATACCTATGACAAGACCAACAACTGTCAGCTTACAATGTGACTGAAGGTAAATGGTCTACTTTTCTGAGATGCGATCTTACTGTGTGCGCAACGTGAAGGCGGCGCTGGTGATGGAGGTGGGCAGGTTTAGGCCTTTGGTGATCTCCCTCCAGATCTTCTTGTTTATCACCTCCACCAGACCTCCCTTCTCGGTCACCAGCTTATAAAGCATGTACAGATCCAACACCTGCTTGGCCATGATGGGGATTCGATTCACAGGAGTACCTGGAGGAGACAGAACAGACAGGAACAGCTGAGTTTAGCTATTTTGTGTGATGGATCACATGGAACCAGCTGAGGAAACAGAGCTGTAGCAGTAAAAGTGCATATGCATCTGTGCCGCCCTCCCCTTCCAGAAAAACAGGGATTGAGTTTTTAATCTGTGAGCAATGAGCTGGTGCAGGTAGGGGCCAGTGCAATGAAGCTCATTTGGAGGGATTGCGGCAACTAAAACTGCACACACACACACACACACACACACACACACACACACGCTCTATTAGCGGTTACAAAAGTGTGTACAGAACAGGAAGGGAGGGGCTTTGACCCCCCATAATGCCATGCTCAAATCCTCCCCCCACATACCATGCTGGGACTATTCTAGAATAAAACCAATTAATGTATGTGTGTGCGCTTTGTGAGAAGAGGGGGGTTTAAATAGTCCTGGTGATTTAAGGTCAGGATTATGCCCTAATTTAGCCACTCCATTCTCATTAACATGGATTCACATGCACATAGATGGACACCTGTGCACAAAATAAATAACACCAATTCTGTGGCTTTAAAAAACAAAAACAAAAACATCTATCTACACTTAATGTATAAAAAAATATATACATATTAGTTAAAATATACATTTTATATGATAGTTATATATAAGATTATGCTAAGTAATATATTTACACGTGTATGTGTGAATAAAACAACTTACATAAATTAAATGCATGTTATTTTTTAATGATAATTTTGTATATGATTATCAAATGTAAATTATATACAGTTAAAGATATATACATACTCTATATAATAATTATATAAAATTATACATTATGTAAATATATATCCACTCACAAACATACACGTGTTTGTGTAAAAAACTACTTAATTATATATAAAATGATCATTTAAAAGTACATGTAATTTGTCATATGTATACACACTAGGGCTGGTTCGAATACCATTTTTTGAGCGTCGAAGCTTCGGTAGTAATCAACACCGAATATTCGAAGCTTCGGAGGGAGGGGGCTGAACATATTATCTCTAATATTGCGCCTCATGCGGGCAGGGCTTATATGCTTCGAGAACGGACACTACGGCACTAGTGATACAAAACACACAGGTCTGTTAAGACTAAGAGCAATACTTTTAATAAGGTAGCCTAACATTTTTTTCTAATAAACAAATCACTCAAATCAGAAATTAGTAGCACAGTAGTTACACCGCAAAGGTTATTTAAATAAAAGAAGAATGAAAAATAAATGAACAAAGTTCAACGAACTGTAATCAGTGTTGGGCTAGTTACTCAAAAGAATGTAATATATTACTCATTACTAGTTACTTCTTTGAAAAGTAATATTGTTACTTTACTTATTACTTTCTGGTAACAGTAATTAGTTACACTACTAGTTACATTACTGTTTCTTCACGCCCCACAGAAGTTGTAACTGTGTATCTTCCAGATAAAATTCTTCTAGAATGTTACTAACAACATATTTCTGCCTCATCATTTGACCAAAATGCACATTGGATCGCAGTCAGAAGTTATTAAAACACTCAATGATTGATAGTGGCATTCAAGTAGAAGTGTTGTATTCATCTCATTAATTGTCATGTGTAGCTTGAAGTAATTTTTCCGTTACCCATATGCGATTAAATTTCGTTATGTATTTTATCAAATCACATGAGTTTAATTTTCCAAAAATATTTTTAATTATATTAATATAATGTACAACATGCTGATCAGAGGGATGCAATGAGTAAAGTAAAGCCACAACTTACACAACAGATCTTTTCTCCTGACAAAATCAATATAATACAATATTTCTATCTGCTGAATGTAAGCTTTTCCATATTTCAAGCTTGCCTGCTGCACTGATGACATCACATGCATGTGCGAGTCTTGAGAATTATGAAAATAAATCTAGGAATTATTTGATTGTTAGATTTTAAATCAGCGGGGTTGAGGCATCAAAAGTAACTAAGTAACTAAGCTGTTTTATGGAAAGAAACTAATTATTAATAAGATTTCAGTAATAATATTAGTTACACTACTAGTTACTGCAAAAAGTAGTATTATTACAGTAACTAAATTACTAGTAACTAGTTACTGCCCAACACTGACTGTAATAAATAAAGAACACGGTAGCATACTTTCAATAACAGCATCACACATTTTAATAAACAAACAGTTTAAATAAAATATTTTTTCTGACTGCCGTGCAGTCGCAAGAATTTTCCAAGTAAATTAATTGCACATTTTTATGGTGTAAAATTACTGATTAAGACTGCGGATAAAAGCAGCTCGTTTTTTTACACCAACAATATACTATAGGCGTACTACTTACAGAACTCAGGTGATTTTTCAAACTTGATGTGCTGTTGTGGTAGGCCAGTTTCAAATTGAATATTTGGCACACTGCCTTTGTCTTGTCCTCACTCAATTTAAAGTGCTCCCACACAGCTGAGGTCTTAGGCATTTTTGTCTTCTCTTCCAGTTGAACTGAATCATGATGTTCATGATGTTCACTCATGGGTGATTCATATTCGAATGAGAACCATTTCGCGGGGATGCCAGGTGTTCGTAAAAAATAAAAATAAATAAATATATATATATATATATATATATATATATATATATATATTCGAATCTCAAAATTGAAAATCGAATGCTAACCCACGAATGAATATTCGAATGTTCTGGTCCAGCCCTAATACACACACACACATACATATATATACATACACAGTACATATTAGGCATGGGCCGGTATGAGATTCTGACAGTATGATAACCTTAGATAAAAATATCACGGATTCACGGTATTGCGATTACAGCTCTAAAATGTGTTATTTTTAAATGTCTGGGTAAAAACAACAACGTTTTTCCACTGAACACAATACATTTTATTTTTGGGAAACATATAGAACATTTTGGAGCGGTAAACATGTCAGGCTAAATAATTAAAATAAATAATTGAATTCTTGTTAATTAAATTACGTGCAGTCACTTAAGTGAGCCTAAACCTGCAGCTCAACAATAATCAGAACATAAATAAACTATTTTCTGTAAAACATAAAAAAAATAAAAAAATCCTTCTAAATGAAATTTTTACTTAACCTAAACCTACAGCTCAATAATCCAAACACAAACCTCAAAAACAACACAAAAATGGGTCACTGAGCACAAAACCAAGCTTCTGCTGGCCATTCCAGTCCTCTGGCCTGAACCCTGTAGAAAATGAGTGGTGAACTGAAGAGAAGAAGCACCAACATGGAGCTGGGCAATCTAAAGGGTCTGGAGTGATTCTGGATGAAGGAATGGTCTCTGATCTCTTGTCAGGTGATCTCTAACCTCATCAGGCATTATAGGAGATAATTTAGAGCTGTTAAACTGGCAAATGGAGGTTTCAAAATGTATTGAATAAAAGGGTGCCGTTAATTGTGGCTAACGTGTATTAGAGAAAACATTTATTTCATAACGATATTTCCCCACCATTTTAAATTCTTACTATCCAATGAAAGGTTAGATTTTTGCGAATTTAAAAAAAAAAAAAAACATCTATCTACACTTAATGTATAAAAAATATATACATATTAGTTAAAATATACATTTTATATGATAGTTATATATAAGATTATGCTAAGTAATATATTTACACGTGTATGTGTGAATAAAACAACTTACATAAATTAAATGCATGTTATTTTTTAATGATAATTTTGTATATGATTATCAAATGTAAATTATATACAGTTAAAGATATATACATACTCTATATAATAATTATATAAAATTATACATTATGTAAATATATATCCACTCACAAACATACACGTGTTTGTGTAAAAACTACTTAATTATATATAAAATGATCATTTAAAAGTACATGTAATTTGTCATATGTATACACACTAGGGCTGGTTCGAATACCATTTTTGAGCGTCAAGCTTCGGTAGTAATCAACACCGAATATTCAAGCTTCGGAGGAGGGGCTGAACATATTATCTCTAATATTGCGCCTCATGCGGGCAGGGCTTATATGCTTCGAGAACGGACACTACGGCACTAGTGATACAAAACACACAGGTCTGTTAAGACTAAGAGCAATACTTTTAATAAGGTAGCCTAACATTTTTTCTAATAAACAAATCACTCAAATCAGAAATTAGTAGCACAGTAGTTACACACAAGGTTATTTAAATAAAAGAAGAATGAAAATAAATGAACAAAGTTCAACGAACTGTAATCAGTGTTGGGCTAGTTACTCAAAAGAATGTAATATATTACTCATTACTAGTTACTCCTTTGAAAAGTAATATTGTTACTTTACTTATTACTTTCTGGTAACAGTAATTAGTTACACTACTAGTTACATTACTGTTTCTTCACGCCCCACAGAAGTTGTAACTGTGTATCTTCCAGATAAAATTCTTCTAGAATGTTACTAACAACATATTTCTGCCTCATCATTTGACCAAAATGCACATTGGATCGCAGTCAGAAGTTATTAAAACACTCAATGATTGATAGTGGCATTCAAGTAGAAGTGTTGTATTCATCTCATTAATTGTCATGTGTAGCTTGAAGTAATTTTTCCGTTACCCATATGCGATTAAATTTCGTTATGTATTTTATCAAATCACATGAGTTTAATTTTCCAAAAATATTTTTAATTATATTAATATAATGTACAACATGCTGATCAGAGGGATGCAATGAGTAAAGTAAAGCCACAACTTACACAACAGATCTTTTCTCCTGACAAAATCAATATAATACAATATTTCTATCTGCTGAATGTAAGCTTTTCCATATTTCAAGCTTGCCTGCTGCACTGATGACATCACATGCA
The DNA here is from genome assembly GCF_012432095.1 of Onychostoma macrolepis. NCBI lineage: Eukaryota > Metazoa > Chordata > Actinopteri > Cypriniformes > Cyprinidae > Onychostoma > Onychostoma macrolepis. Next base: position 6,719 of record NW_026704649.1, read on the forward strand.
TGTGAGTCTTGAGAATTATGAAAATAAATCTAGGAATTATTTGATTGTTAGATTTTAAATCAGCGGGTTGAGGCATCAAAAGTAACTAAGTAACTAAGCTGTTTTATGGAAAGAAACTAATTATTAATAAGATTTCAGTAATAATATTAGTTACACTACTAGTTACTGCAAAAGTAGTATTATTACAGTAACTAAATTACTAGTAACTAGTTACTGCCCAACACTGACTGTAATAAATAAAGAACACGGTAGCATACTTTCAATAACAGCATCACACATTTTAATAAACAAACAGTTTAAATAAAATATTTTTCTGACTGCCGTGCAGTCGCAAGAATTTTCAAGTAAATTAATTGCACATTTTTATGGTGTAAAATTACTGATTAAGACTGCGGATAAAAGCAGCTCGTTTTTACACCAACAATATACTATAGGCGTACTACTTACAGAACTCAGGTGATTTTTCAAACTTGATGTGCTGTTGTAGGCCAGTTTCAAAGTGAATATTTGGCACACTGCCTTTGTCTTGTCCTCACTCAATTTAAAGTGCTCCCACACAGCTGAGGTCTTAGGCATTTTGTCTTCTCTTCCAGTTGAACTGAATCATGATGTTCATGATGTTCACTCATGGGCGATTCATATTTGAATGAGAACCATTTCGCAGGGATGCCAGGTGTTCGTAAAAATAAAAATAAATAAATATATATATATATATATATATATATATATATTCGAATCTCAAAATTGAAAATCGAATGCTAACCCACCGAATGAATATTCGAATGTTCTGGTCCAGCCCTAATACACACACACATACATATATATACATACACAGTACATATTAGGCATGGGCCTAATGATGTACTTCTGACAGTATGATAACCTTAGATAAAAATATCACGGATTCACGGTATTGCGATTACAGCTCTAAAATATGTTATTTTTAAATGTCTGGGTAAAAACAACAACGTTTTTCCACTGAACACAATACATTTTATTTTTGGGAAACATATAGAACATTTTGGAACGGTAAACATGTCAGGCTAAATAATTAAAATAAATAATTGAATTCTTGTTAATTAAATTACGTGCAGTCACTTAAGTGAGCCTAAACCTGCAGCTCAACAATAATCAGAACATAAATAAACTATTTTCTGTAAAAACATAAAAAAAAAATAAAAAAAAATCCTTCTAAATGAAATTTTTACTTAACCTAAACCTACAGCTCAATAATCCAAACACAAACCTCAAAAACAACACAAAAATGGGTCACTGAGCACAAAACCAAGCTTCTGCTGGCCATTCCAGTCCTCTGGCCTGAACCCTGTAGAAAATGAGTGGTGAACTGAAGAGAAGACGCACCAACATGGAGCTGGGCATCTAAAGGGTCTGGAGTGATTCTGGATGAAGGAATGGTCTCTGATCTCTTGTCAGGTGATCTCTAACCTCATCAGGCATTATAGGAGATAATTTAGAGCTGTTAAACTGGCAAATGGAGGTTTCAAAATGTATTGAATAAAAGGGTGCCGTTAATTGTGGCCAACGTGTATTAGAGAAAAACATTTATTTCATAACGATATTTCCCCACCATTTTAAATTCTTACTATCCAATGAAAGGTTAGATTTTTGCGAATTAAAAAAAAAAAAAAAAAGAGATCAAAAAGATTAACAATACAGATTAATTTTCACAGCCTTCTTTGATCATATTTACCAAGGGTACCGATATTTTTGGCCATGACTGTATATATTTTTCACTCACAAACATACGCGTGTATAAAAATCCTTGCATAATAATATGTATATATAAAAAATTATTTAAAGTATACGTAATTTGTCTTGTGTGTGTATATGTGTACGTGTACATACATACACACACACGTATATATATATATATTAAAAATTGCTGTCAAACGATTAGTTGCATCCAAAATAAGTTTGTTTACATAATGTGTACTGTGTATTTATTATGTATATATAAATGCACGCGCATGTATACATTTAAGAAAAATGTTTATATACACACACATACATACGCACACGCACATACAATTACCTACAAATCTACTGTATAAATAAATTCTAAGTATAAAATACATAACTTGTTCAGTGGTTTCGATGGTCACGGTTAAATATAGTCGCTAGTTCCAAACAAACACGAAAAGTCTGTTTTGTGGTTGTTTGTGTGCTTGCTCTTGAATGATCAGGATCAGAATGTTGTTCTGTTCTCAAGCAGCCATAAAGCGTTCATTTACCGGTGTAATTTAGAAGCTCGGGCTTCCAAGACAAGACCCAGCACCCCGGAGAGTCCGGAGCAAGAGCTGGTATCAGCAATCATAAATTAAAGAAGACATTTTTAGAAATATATATTTACCTAGGTGACGAGGATCACTCAGTCGCTTTGTGTAAAACTCAAATGCAGTTACGGGTTTGTGTGCAAATGAGCCCGGTCTCATGAAAATGCGATAAATAGTATGCCAAATAAAACGAAAACTTGAGGTATTGGATGGGATAAATGCAGAGCACAAATTCCGAGTATGGGTCACTTGATTTTTCACTGTGTGAGAATGTGATTTGTAGTGGGCATTGTTTGTCGGGGATGGCAACAGTAACTAAGGAGGGCGGGTCTTTGCAAACGGTCAATTAAGCCATATGTGTTTGAACCAGAAATAAGCTGGTATGCTCAATTTAAGCAAGGAGACCGAAGGCTAACTTCCAGAGTTGGGTATGATGCGTTACTGTAATCTAATTACTTTTCATGGCAACACAGTAAAGTAATGAGTTAAATTTTAAATTGATGTAATTTGATTAGTTACTTATGTCAAAAATATGTTACTTAAGTTACGTATGCAAAAATCAAAATCATGTTTTGCGCGTCATTATGCCCTTTAATAAATCACCGGAGAATGCGAGCTAAAAAGCAGAGGAGTCCTACAACATTTGATGCAATGAAAGGGTGCCTATCATATTTCAAAATGTTGCTCTCGACATATTTTAGTCTGGCATTATAGTTTGGGAAAAGTTCAACAAGTGAATGTGTACAGGTTTATGTCACAGTAACACTAATAAAGTAAAAATAAATTCTGTGATAAGAAGCGACATAAGATCACAAAAGTAAGTTGTTTCTAACATTCGACTGATGTTTAGTATGTCATAATGTTCCCTTTTGTTGGACAACAGGTTTAGAAACACTTCTCATTACAAGTCGTTACAAGGAAGATGTTTCACGTGTGCTGCTTTTTCAAATTATCCTTATAAGAGGAGGAGCGCATAGACTCACGGACACACACAACCAGAGCCAGTTTGAGAGAAATAAAGCACACAA
>NW_026704650.1:0-10036 GCF_012432095.1 Onychostoma macrolepis
GATCATGCGTATACTCGTGAAAACAATGTGTGAATTTTAAAGGCGTGGTGCGGAGCAGAACTGTGCTTCTCGTCAGTATGTGACCGCATTAAGGCTGGAATAGCCTCTTGTTTGTTGAGGTGGAACTGACACAGATGACTTTTAAGGGATGACACTGTAAGCTAGGCTGGTAGTTTGCTTTTTCCACCGACGAGGATAGAGGAGAGGGCCACGGTTCAAGAGTCACGGTTCACTACTGTAATATAATATAGTAATGTAAGGATTTACAAAGAGACAACACCTAATGCCTCTTTGATTTATTGTTGATTTTGGCAAATCTGCTTTTCCACACAGAAATTAATATTCAGTGAAGCTCCTCCCACAACAATCACACATTCAGCAAATCACCAATAAATGCTGGAATATTCCCATCAGTTTACGAGTGAAGACGAGCATCAGAGCATCAGAGCATCAGGAAGAGCTGAAATTTGCAGAGACTGAGTTTATTAAAGAGGACAGAGAGAAGATGAGAGATCCAGAACCCTGCAGAATCAAACACACTGAAGATACTGAACAACAAACAGGTTGCTGTTTATTATTCATTCATTCATTAATAATGCTGATGGTTAAAAAACTGTTTTAGATTTTGGCTTGTTCTAACAGGAAAAAACTCTAGAGCTGTTGAATAATTTTGCTTAAGTATCACAACACAAGGGACACTTCCTATGATCGGGTACTTTATTTTATTTTTACAACAAAATATCAGATACAGAGAATCTGTGGGGTATTGTCAAGAGGAAGATGAGAGACACCAGACCCAACAATGCAGATGAGCTGAAGGCCACTATCAGAGCAACCTGGGCTCTCATAACACCTGAGCAGTGCCACAGACTGATCGACTCCATGCCACGCCGCATTGCTGCAGTAATTCAGGCAAAAGGAGCCCCAACTAAGTATTGAGTGCTGTACATGCTCATACTTTTCATGTTCATACTTTTCAGTTGGCCAAGATTTCTAAAATTCTTTCTTTGTATTGGTCTTAAGTAATATTCTAATATTTTGAGATACTGATTTTTGACTTTCATGAGCTGTAAGCTCTAATCATCAAAATTAAAAGAAATAAACATTTGAAATATATCAGTCTGTGTGTAATGAATGAATATAATATACAAGTTTCACTTTTTGAATGGAATTAGTGAAATAAATCAACTTTTGATGATATTCTAATTATATGACCAGCACCTGTAAATAAGATCCAGTCCCGGATGCCAGATCCTGTCAGAAAATATCAATTTTGACTGGTGTCTGAACAAATAGTCAACAGGGTAGTTGATACCCAAAAGCCATTAACATCAAGTCTTGTCTGGTACTAAAACTGTATTAACAGTCTTTTATCAACCAAGAAGTTGACTGAGCAAAGCCAGAGAAGAGCAGAAGCAGGAGACGAAGTGATGATGATAAAAAGGAGAAAAGTTTATTGAATAATCTTTGTTGCATATCCACAAATCCAACAAGTAGTGTTTTACCAAACACAACAACATCCCATAAACCTGATTAAAAAAATAATACATTACATAAATGACTAATGGTTATAAATGATTATATGAATAAATGATTATAAATGAATAAAAACAAGAAAATAAAAACATATTTATTCATTCTCCATATAGAAACATGAGGTTTCAGGGTTCCCGCGGGTCCTTAAAAAGTCTGAAATTTTATCAAATTTAAGGTCATAAAAAGTCTTACATTGTTCAAGAATGTCTTAATTATGATTTCAAGAGGTCTAAAATTTGGGTACAGACCAGAATCGCCATACAGCTTAATGTGACCATTCAACTTCAAAAGGCTATAAATAAAATATGAGCGCTGCACGTTTTAAAGTCCAGTGCTGAGCTGCTTTGTGTTCTGCCGTTACCGGGGAAATAGTTCGAAAGCGTCTCCTGCTGGCAGAGAATGAATGTGCATGTTGTTGTGAGTAGGGCATTCCTGCAATATTGGAGGCTGTAGTTTCAGAACTGGATTTCTAGGACCCTTATAGTTTTTTGTTTGTTTGTTTGTTTTTTAAATTATTTTATTTATTTATTTATTGTATGTATGTATTATGTCAGGTATTCCAGACAGTTCTATAAAATCTTTACAATTAATCCAGAACGCGGTAGCAAGATTAATTTTTAATGAGCCAAAAAGAATGTAAGAGAGAATGAAGAATGTCACACCTCTGTATTCTAATTCTATTCTTTAAAAAATAAAATAAAAAAACTCGTCCCTTTTAGACTTGCACACTAGCTTTTCTAATCTTTTTGTATTCTATCTGTTTTCTTTTTATTTATTATACAATTATCAAAAGCAAAAAAGGCCTCTAACACTAGCTTGCTCTATTCTTTTTCTATTCTATGTTTCCTTGTTATTTATTATATAGTTAAAAAAAATCTCTTGCCCCATGTACTGCATTAGGCTAAATGAGACTTGTTATAGCACTTGCATATCAATGCTCTTTTATTGACTTTGATTGCGTCCATTGTCCTCATTTATGAGTCGCTTTGGATAAAAGCATCTGCTAAATGACTAAATATTAGTGGCTCATACTATTTTACAGCACTTGCTATTCAATTCTGTATATTATTATTTTTAAGGAATTATGTAGTTATTTAATTGTATATACTTAATTATTGTCCTAACCAACTCCTAACCCTAAATATACCCATTGGTAACCCTCTTGAAATATTTAACCTAATTTATTTCAATATATTCAGTATATTCTGGTTTAAAAAAAAATTCATGGAAAGAAGACTTGTGTCTGTGCGAGACTTCAGTTAATTTGCTGCAGCGCTTCACGTCTGATGTGCTGTTTGTTTTCATCTGTTTGTTTGATGTTTGAATAAGGTCTCCTCTGTTGGAATAGATGGTGCTGTCCCAAAGAATAGGGTCCTATGCAGTCCTAGAACTGCAGCCTCCAGTATTGCAGGAACATTGGGTTGTGTTTGTTCAGACCAATGCAAAAATCGACCCATGTTTTACCCTGCAAACATGCAGAGCTGTAAATGTGAACTCGTGGATCGGTAAGGAGATCATTCATTATAAAATCTAAACAGTAAAATGTGTTTGTATGTTATTTCATATAATAATTTATTGATAATTGTTTAAATTGATATAATAATAAACACTTTTGACTCATCCATTTTCTTAAATGATTTAAAGGCTGAAATGTGAAGTGTATCATTTATAAAACTTTTTGTTTTTGTGAAAACTTGTATCTGAACTGTAAATCATGCTTTTACAGTTTACCATAGACATTGCCCTACCCTGCTCATATGGTATTAATTTTATTTGTGCAGGTCTAAAAAAGGTCTTAAAGTCTTAAATTTGATCTTAAAATCCTGCAGCAACCCTGGGTTTGTGCCTATAATATTTTAAAACTAATAATTTGAAGATCAGTTTCAGGGATGTATAATTTATAAAACTTCACAATTGTCTACTTTCTGCTGTTATATCAGGTTTAAGTTTTATGCCCTTTCACATTTCAGTTTTTTTTTTTTTTTTTTTACGAGTTACTGACAAATGTACTGTTTTTAATTTTGTTTCAGAGTTGATTGAAGATATTGAGGAGAAAAATCATGTCAAAAGTGGAGAAAAACACAAGCAGAAAGATTTAAAGAAAAAAAGGGCCAAGAAATCTTTCACCTGCACTCAGTGTGGAAAGAGTTTTACATACAAACATCATCGAGAGCGTCACATGAGAGTTCACACTGGAGAGAAACCTTTCACTTGTGATCAGTGCGGGAAGAGTTTCAGACACTCATCAACCCTTAAGGATCACATGAACATCCACACTAGAGAGAAACCGTTCACTTGTGATCAGTGCGGGAAGAGTTTCTCACTTAAAAGAGACCTTACGACACACATGAGAGTTCATACTGGAGAAACCGTTCACTTGTGATCAGTGCGGAAGAATTTCAGACGGTCATCAACCCTTAAGCATCACATGAACATCCACACTAGAGAGAAACTGTACACATGTGATCAATGCGGGAAAACATTTTTGAGAGCTTCATACCTGAAGACACACCTGAGAGTTCATTTAAATGAGAAGCCACATTCATGTCATTTGTGTGGAAAGAGTTTTCACGTCTACAAAGTTTGAAATTACATCAGAAAAGACATACTGCTGAGAGAGTACATGTGCTTTGAGTGTGAAAAGACTTTTACTTCAGCGAGCCATTTAAAAGCGGCACGAGAGGATTCACACTGGAGAAACCTTACAAGTGTGATCAGTGTGACAAGAGATTCAGTGTGTCATCACATCTGAAAACACACGAGATGATCCACACTGGAGAAACCATACACATGTGATCAGTGCGGGAAGAGTTTCAGACTAAAAATAAACCTTATGACACATATGACAGTTCATACGGGAGTGAAACCGTTCACTTGTGATCAGTGCGGGAAGAGTTTCACACAATCATCACGCCTTAAGGATCACATGAACATCCACACTAGAGAGAAACTGTACACATGTGATGAGTGCGGCAAAACATTTTTGAGAGCTTCATACCTGAAGAAACACCTGAGAGTTCATATAAAGATGAAGCCACATTCATGTCTTTTGTGTGGAAAGAGGTTTTCACATCAACAAAGTTTGAAAGAACATCAGAAAAGACATTCCGGTGTGAGAGAATACATGTGCTTTGAGTGTGAAAAGACTTTTACTTCAGCAAAGAGTTTAAAACAGCATGAGATGATTCACACTGGAGAGAAACCTTACAAGTGTTCAAACTGTGACAAGAGATTCAGTCGGTCAGCACATCTGAAAACACATGAGATGATCCACACTAGAGAGAAACCGTATCACTGCACTGCATGCGGGAAGCGTTTCAACCAATTATCTAATCTACACACACATACACAAAGATATCACAGTAAGTAGATCAAGTTCAGATCCAGCACTTTCAGGTCTGATGCTGCTTCCTCATCAAATGTGACACAATAATGCATCAAGCAATAAAATAAAATATCATCTGGATAAATCTTTCATTACAAGAGACATTTTCACAGTGAATAAAGTTCATCTTCACAACCAGCAGATTCAACTCAGATTCAGTTCCTCCCCAGAGAACAATGTCCAAAAGTTTGATTCTTGTGTATCATTTTGCTTCATGATGTAAATGATATCATTGTGCTTTCTTATGGGTTTCGTGTTATGTTCAATTGTTTCATTTTATGTTCAATAAGTTTAATAAGCAGTATTGTAAGAATAGTAACACCATAAAACCTTACCGATACCCATCCATACTTGTAAATCAGTAGGAGAGAGCTCCAGCTCATTAGTTTTCACTCTTTCACTCTAAATGTAATTATTGATTAAATGTTACCTTTTTATTAATACATTATCTTTTATATTTTATCACCAACTTTTATTGTCTGCTGATTGTATTTGAATCAGAAAAAGTAATTTTATAATTTTAGTGTAACCCTTTTCTTAACCCTAATTATTTCTCTAACACAAATCCTGGATCCCGGCAGTTAGATGGTGAATTAGGCGGTATTTTTCTTTTAGTGTTTACAAAAAATTAATAATTCTCCTGTACCAATTTACCCAATCCCTTTACTAAAGATCAATTTAAACAATTCTTATTTGCAATTCACAGAAATTCAGTAACTCTGTAAATTAATTAACTTGCCAGACTCAATAAAATACCAAAGTACAAATGTTAAAGAGAAAAGAATAACAAAGATTTATTTTGTTTTACATTAATGTAATAACTCCCTTTTTTCTTAAAGAAAACAGTAAATGAAGAAATTAATAACCTTCTTTTGAAAGAAAGCAGGTAAACAATTATCCCTGATGATATGCAAGTTACTTCTTTTCTTTTAAATAAAAGATATAAACCTCTTTTTTTCTCAGAACGGTTCTTGTTCTTTCACACTTATTACACTCCTTCTTAACCTTGTTCCTATTTTTGAATACTATAACTCAATTGAGATATATAATGTCAATTCAGAACCCTATTCTGGCAAAACACTCCAGAACCACGTAATACAATGATGAAAAACAATATCTCTTTCAAGATCATTTATACACTTGAGAAAACTTGCAATTCACACCATACACCGTCTTTCAGTACTGTATGCACATTAATTACATGTCTTACGATCAGTTCAAATATATGTAAGTCAGTCAAACAGTTCAAATGTATGATCGATCGTTATCGTTAGCCCAGTTCGTTGGTGCACATTAATCAGATGATGATGAATTCAAAGTACTTGCTCACAGTCAAGGAGTCACGAAAACGAATCAACTTACATCCTTCCGACGATAATGAGGCAATATTGAAATCACTCACGGCACATCCTCACTGCTTCTAGTCTTGAACAGTCCCTGGCACACGACGAGTCCAGTGCAGCGAAGTCCCTTGAAGAAACAGGATGAGTCCAGTCCCAAACGTATTCAGCACTCGTAACACAAACTTCTTCAATGCAGTCACTTTTCACGAAGGTGAATGTCTATAGCTGCTAGGCCGAATGTCTCTAGCTCAGTGGTTCTCAAACTGGGGCCGCGACCCCTGGGGCCACTAGATGGCGCTAGGGGCCGCAAAGAAATTCTGGAATATGAAATTATTTGTAATAATTATTTTACCTGTATGTAAGTCAGAATTGTCCCATCTGAACTATGTATTTTAAAAAATTGAAATATTTAAAAATAATTATAAAATAATATCAATTATACGCAGCGCACCACGCTGAAACTTCACCAAACCGCTGACGAACGCATAAGTGAACACAACGACATCAACACGCTGATAAACGCTAAAACTATTTAAAATGGACAAGTTTTGTATTTGACGACTGTGCATAAAATATGGCTTTATGGAATATAGTGACGGCAGACCACAGTGCACACTGTGCTTGAAGATTTTATCTGTTGAAGCACTGAAACCATGTAAATGTCAACCGACATCTCACAACAATTCATCCGGAGCATGCAAATAAAAGTAAGGATTTTTTTCAGAGAAAGAAAGAAGAATACGTCAAGCAAAAGGTACGACTGACTAACATCACGACAATACCTGAGAAAGCACAGCAAGCATCGTATCTTGCAGCCCTGCGAATAGCTAAAATGTAAAAAGCCTCACACGATCGGGAGGAATTAATACTTCCAGGAGCAGTGGATATGTGCCGAGTGATGGTCGGGGAGGAGGCCGCGAATAAGATTAAATCCATACCACTGTCCAACGATACAGTAAGCAGGCGGATCAAAGACATCTCTTTTGATGTGAAATCTCAACTGACCGAAAGATTACGATCGTGTGAGCAGTTCGCGCTTCAGCTTGATGAATGCACTGACGTTAGTAGCGCTGCACAGTTATTAGTGTGCTCGATATTTATGGGACAGTAAAATTATGGAAGATTTTTATTTGCAAAAGAACTCGAGGGAGAGCCACAGGTGAGGAAATTTTCAAGATTTTGGACACTTTTATGGTAGAAGAAAATTTGAGTTGGGAGAAATGCGTGCCCAGCCAACATGTATATGTGGGCCCCACATGGTTTATGCTGGGTCTACATGGGTACCAAGTGGGCATGGTCCCAAAATGGGCATCTTATCTGGGGCCCACTTGGGTCAGCTAAGTAGGTCCCACATGGTCAAAAACAGATGGGCTCCTATGTGGGTCCTAGTTGGGTCACAAATGGGAAATGAGTGCATGGGCTTAAAATGGGCAACACAAATGGGGCTCATATGGGATTAACCAATGGGTTAGACATGGGCAAATACAATCAATCCCATATAGGCTGCCTACACTGGCCCAAGGTAAAACCCACATAGGCAACGTCTATATGGGTTCAGAATGGGGAAACACATATGGGGCCCTCTTGGTCAAACCATATGAGTAAAACATGGGCAAACACAATCATTCCCATATAGGCTGCCTACACTGGCCCAAGATAGTACCCACAAAGGCAAACTCTGTATGGGTTTTGAATGGGGAAACACATATGGGGCCCTCTTTGCCAAACCATATGGGTAAAACATGGGCAAACACAATCATTCCCATATAGGCTGCCTACACTGGCCCAAAGTAGTACCCACAAAGGCAAACTCTATATGGGTTCTGAATGGGGAAACACGTACGGAGCCCTCTTTGCCAAACCATATGGGTAAAACATGGGCAAACACAATCATTCCCATATAGGCTGCCTACACTGGCCCAAGGTAGCACCCACATAGGCAACTTCTATATGGGTTCTGATGGGGAAATGCAAATGGGGCCCTCTTGGTCAAACCATATGGGTAAAACATGGGCAAACACAATCAGTCCCATATAGGTTGGCTACATGGGCTCAAGGTAGTACCCACATGGGTAATCTCTGTATGGGTTGTGAATGGGGAAATACATATGGGGTAGTGATGGGTCATTCATGAATGATCTGTTCATTATGTCTGTCATGTGACAAATGAATGAAAGACTTTGAAGGTAAAGTAATTATTTATGTTCCCCATAAAGTATATTTGGCTGCATTATAATGATTTCCTAATTTGGAATATGATCAAGATTGTGTAGGTGGATGTGTTCGGGGAATTTGGCTGGTAAAAATATAATATTTAACGCCACTTAAATGATTGAAATGACTTGAATAAAGATTTGTTCATTTTGATGAATGAGATCAAAGGAAAGAGTCAGTAAAAAAATCCGAACTTCCCATCACTAATATGGGGCCCTCTTGGGTAAGACATAAGCATTCTGGATAAGACATGAGCAAATATAATCAGCCCTATATAGGTTGACTACATGGGCCCTAGGCTGTACACAAATAGGTACAGATTGGGCAGTGTGTTTGGGATCTATGTGAGTACAGTATTGACTTTATTCTCCAGAGAAACAAGCGCGTCACCATCTTCAGAATATTGTCTTTGAACTTTGTGCGGTAGCTCTGTATATTTCTATGGCATCGCTGTTCTAAGTTATTTAGCTGGTAAAGTGGTTTTATGTATTGTAGAGTTAACGAAAGTTATCATAAACATTGTATTGTTTAAAGCAAATGTCTTGACAAATGTCAGTAGACCAGGAAGATTTTAAAACAAGCGGTTCATTTATAAATCTGTCTCCGATCACAGAAGATGGCAAACGCAGCACTAAAAAGGGCGGGCTACATAAGGTGAAAAGGCAACTCCAGACCTGGAGGGCCGGTGTATAGCATACCTTAATTTCAACAAATACACCTGTCTCTAATTCACAAATCATTTTGAACACTGTGTTTAGCTTGTTTGATGTGTTTGGTTAGAGATAGAACTAAACTCAACAGTACATTTAGGATTGTTGGAAGAGTTCATGATCGAGTCAGGAGTTGAAGAGCCCTGGAATATACAAATCAAATTAAACCCAGTGTGCCATCAGCAATGGCCTGCAAAGCACATGCTTATCTCCATATAGTTATTTCAAAATCTAAATGGTTCAAAATATCCAGAAAATGGTCATTGTGCAATATGAAGAACGGGTTACAGAAGGCTAATCATCTATCAAAATAATGGGATTATAGTGGCTTTGAGATGCAGAACTCAAACCCCTAGCAACAGCTGCCTGATTCCACAGAAGTACTCCAGTGTTTTATGGTCAGTTGGTTAACTCGAATCACCAAAGCTACTTTTAGTTGTTTGCCCAGCTTGCTGTACTTTTTAAACACTTTTTGGGAGATTTGAACTTTGAGCTCAAGCCGAGCCTTGGGTTCGGTGAGAAGATAGAAATTGTCACTGAGATTAATTATCTTGGTTTAATGCTGGATTCAAATCTTAGTTTTAAAAAACATGCAAAGAAATTGGTGAGGACTATAAAATATAATTTGATTAACTTCAGACAAATTAGACAATGTCTACCTACTGATGTAGCCAAGACTTTTATGCATGCTACAATTTTTATCATCTGTCATATTGTCTGACATGTTGGGGTCAAGCAGGAGAAACTGTTATTAAACCTTTAAAATCTCTTAACAAAACAGACTTTAAAAACTCTGGACAAAAGTCCAGTCAGTATCACTATTGTAGGGTTTTGGAGAAATACAATTT
>NW_026704651.1:0-10034 GCF_012432095.1 Onychostoma macrolepis
CAGCCCCCTAAAAATCTTGTGACTCTTTCCCTAAATTTTTAATGAAAACGGCAGCAGACTTCGGCTTCTCCCCATCTTTCATGCGCACTTCAATCCACAGACTGCGGTGGCGCGGAGGAGAGGACAAGGTGTGTGTTTATCGATAGATTGTTATAATCTACATCTATGCAGTTCTTTGTCATAAATGCAGTTTACAAAAAGTCATGGGAGAGCAATCGGTTTCCAATCTACTGTAAAGTTTTCGCTGCATTCACCACTCATCACACCACAGCTCTTTCCTTCCCTTAACACATATCAACGCATACTTTATAAAACGATCACGTTATTGCTATTTTCATTTGAAAATTTAGCTTTCAATATAGAACATAATACTACAGTGCATGTGGCAATGATTAAAGACAGTGACCGACAGCACTCAGTCAGTGCACTCATTCTAATTGCATATCAGAGTGATTGACAGAGATTGAAACATTGTGTGTGTGTGTGTTTTGTATTAATTTTAAAAAAATAATTTTTATTGTTTGAATTGAATTTATGTAAGACAGTTCTACAATTTTTTTGTACAAATTTTCAATAAATTTTTTTGTAAATATTTATTTTTCATTATTATACCCTCATTGGGGGCTGAGCCCCCCTAAAATGAAAATCCTAGAATCGTCCCTGGCAGCCACAATAGAGTTTCCTTGGTTACCACTGTAAACAAAGCAGCTCTGGACTTCCTTTATAAAAACAGAGGTAAGAGAAAAAGAAAATGTCATCTAAACTTTTCTGAAGACAGTCAGTTCCCTTCAGAGATGCATTCATATAAACCCCAATATCAATATTTATATGTTATTCCTATATTTTGTGCATCGTGAACAGTGATCTTGCTCTTCCTGCTACAGTATTTTCTCCTCTTTATGTTCATCTTCAGAATCTTTGGTATCTGTTAACAGCCATTTACACACTTTGGGAAATGACTGCAATACAATTTGTGTGCAGTTCTGTAAGAGAAATAAGCTAAAATTAAATTAAAAGATGATTGTGTTTGGAGCAAAAACGGTCCTGTTATGATTTATGTTCGGTCAACCACGATGATACAGTAGGTTTAAATCTTAAATCTGTCCAATGATTGTAAATTTTGTGGTGATATAAAAAAAATTAAAAATCTGAATTTAAGAAAATGTCATACTTTTTAAGGGCTTTTATTAGGAAAGCTTTATTTAAGACATTTTTACATTTCCTTTTTTCATTCAGTCATTTAGCAGATGCTTTTATCCAAATCGACTTACACATGAGGACAATGGAAGCAATCAAAATCAACAAAAGAGCCTTATGCAAGTGCTATGACAAGTCTCAGTTAGCTTAACACAGCACACGTAGCAATTTTTATTATTATTATTATTATATAAATACAAAGAAAACAGATAGAATATAAAAAGAATAGAGCAAGCTAGTGTTAGAGACCTTTTTTTTTCTTTTTGTTAACTGTATAATAAATTAAAGAAAACAGATAGAATACAAAAAGAATAGAGTTAGTTTTATTTTTATTTATTTTTTTAAAGAAAACAAGCAGTTAGTAAATGAATAGAGTGTAATTCTAAAAGGGGCAAGTTCTTTATTTTATTTTATATATTTATTTTTTTTTATATAGAATTAGAATAGAGAGTGCTAGAGTTAGAGGGTCAAATAAAGATGGAAGAGATGTGTTTTTAGCCGATTCTTGAATATGGCTAAGGACTCAGCTGCTCGGATTGAGTTGGGCAGGTCATTCCACCAGGAAGGAACAGTTCATGTATTTTGTGCCTCTTTGGGATGGTACAATAAAGCAACATTCACTTGCAGAACACAAGCCTCTAGAGGGCACATATGTCTGAATTAATGAATTTAGGTAAAGGGTTGGAGAGCCAGTAGTGGTTTTGTAGGTAAACATTAATGCCTTGAATTGTATGCATTTTAAGACTTTTAAGGACCCTGGCCACCCTGTCTATATTTAGATAATATAGTCTGGAGTCTGGAAGTGGAATCCTTACTGTATTACACTTACTCGATTGCACCAGTGCAATGAAGAAAAATATGCAAATTCAAGGTTGACCACTGGAAGCAGTAGCGCTTGTCCATACATCACATCTATCCAGACAGCCTTCTGTTCTGAACACATTTATTCCACTTTGGCGTGCAACATTTTGCAATGCTGAAAGTGTACCACCCTAAAAGTGTGGAAACCAGGAGAAGAATCATTCAAGAAAAGAATAAAAACATTATTAAAGTTATAACGTCTCATTTCAGGTTATAATTGAGAGTCACGAGGCAGAACGAAGCAGAATAAAGCCTTAATTTTGTAATATTGTGGCAATTATGGAGGAAAGCTATGATGGAAACAGCAATCTGATTGTCTCAGATGATGGATGGGCTTATTTCAGAGTGATCTAGATTGTGGTAAACCTATGATTAAAACCTAAAGCGTGTAAAGAGACCTTTTTTTTTTTAAACAAAAGTCCAAAATGAACAGCACCTCTCTGGTATGACTTTGTTTGATGAATAATAATTGCTCCTGATTTGGTCTCAAGCAGCTTTTTCTTCAATCATTCATTCATGTGATTCTTTATTCATGCAGTTTTTTTTTTTTTTTTCAAAGAACGATGCTACTCTGTGGTTTGCATGCACAGAAGACCACTGATCCTGTAATGTGTACGAGAAAACACAATGACCCATTCAGGGAACATCCTCCGTATCTTACACAGCAGAAAGCAAGTAGGATAGATTGTCCCTGCAGTTGTAATTAATCCTAAGGGAAACATTTGGGAGAGCTGTACTTCCAATTATCACACTTAATTTAGTCCAGGAATCTAATTTGGGAAATCTATTTACAGAGATATACAGACTCATACACTCTTCACAAAGGAAATCCAGCACCTCCAATGAAAAAAAAAAAAAAAAAGAAGCAAAAATGACTTTGAAAGAGTCATGAAAGCACAGCCAACTGTTATTAGCTCCTGACAAAGTACCAGTCATTCATGCATTTTCAATATAAAGTTCATGCTGAAAAGAGCTGCGGTGAATTAGCTTGAGGCATTTTTAAGCAGGGTCTTCCAACAAAATGCAACTAGGTCTTTCAAAATGGAAATACCTTAAAATGTCCCCATGATTTTGGCTCAACCTTCAAGGTGGTATTGTGAATTGACAATGTATTGCCTGTCATGTAATACAATGCATTATTGTGTCATTTATTTTAAAATGGCACAGAGCTGTCACTGAACATTGAAGTTTTTCCTTTATGTTGTGCTATTTTGCTATAATATGTTTAGTTTGTGCTGAGCTTTATTTTTCTGATATGTTTGTATCCCAGACAACTATGACAGATGCTCCTTCAAGGAAAAATACATAAAAATATTCCTTCGTAGAAACACAGCGTATTTGTTGTATTATATTCTATTGCATCATTCTGCGGGAAATACAATACACAGAAGCGAATGCAATTGTAGACTTAACAAAATAACATTGAAATTGTTGAAATCATACAGTGATTAACATACATCAAACTATAATCATAATACAATACTCATACTCAAATTCTTAATCTATTTGTTTGGGAGAGCTCCCAGACAGCATGTGGTAATGGCTCTGAAATCTCTACACTGAGACTCTGGCGTGTAGATCACAATCACCTTTTAGTTTTTAGGTAATGCCGGTGTTCTGACGATTTGTGCTATCCGCTCAGACTGTGCTACCTCCCATTAAAAAGATAGGTAGCACAAATCGATAGCGAAAAATGCTACCTATCAGATTGTGCTACCAGCATCTTATTCATGTGCTTTGAGGTTTTTTTAAATGTCCATACCTACCCCTACCCTAAACCTACCCGTTCACACCTACCCTTACCCTAAACCTACCCTTAAAACAATACAAATATATTACTGGTAGCACAATCTGATAGGTAGCATGTTTCGTCGGTACCGGATTCAGGTTTACCATATCTGGGCCAGATCAGACCACTTAATTCAAGATGTAAGTTGCATCAAACCAAAAAAGACAAGCCCTGTCAACCATATCAATGGACCCAACACCTGTCAAGTTCGCTTTACCAAGAAATGGTGTTTATAGTTTTATAGTTATTATGGATGATTTGTATGTTGTCTATCACGCCAGCACGAGAGAGAGAGAGAGAGAGAGAGAGAGAGAGAGAGAGAGAGAGAGAAAGCTCTGCCGCACAAAGCGTTAGTTTTATACTGCAAGTATACAGTAAGTTTTCTTTAAGTGAACTTTACATCATACTTTAAGTATACTACTATGTCCCTATTTAGGTATTAATTTGTACATATTTTGTTATATGAAGTTCTGAACATACAGAACATCAAAATAAAGAACAGAGTATCCGCTTGTTAAAGACAAAACATTTTATTCAAGCTTCATGCATTCTATTTTTTAAACACTTGAATGTGAGTAAGTTTCATAAATAAACAATAAAGAAATAAACAACATTTTGAACAAAAAGCTGAAAAAGAATATGAATTGGATTCAGAATGATAATCAAGACCTAGATGGAGTCAATCAACACCCCAAAACTTGACAGTCATTATTACCTCTTCATTGGTGGCATTTTATTCCATAACGTTACACAGTTTTATGCTGTTTTATGTCTAATGATCATGTTAGATTACACGTGGAAGCGTCTGTTTTAGTTTAAGAAGTATACTAATAGCACACTTAATAGTAGGCCAAATAAAAATGAAAACTCGTGGTATTGATACGCAAAATGGACTTTGCCGGATATACTGTATGTCAGGTGTGCATATAAAATGCAGTTTCCGCATGCATATGATACGCAGTTTTTGCGTAGATATGATACGCTTCTACCCCACAACCCTAATCCTACCCATCGCGTAGCATATATACACCAAAGTCCATTTTGCATATCAATACCACGAAGTTTTCATTTTTATTTGCCTTATTTATATGCACTTTCATGAGATTGGGTTGATTTTTCGTAAGGGTAGCCTCTGTCAATATGTGTATATTTTTAATATTTATACTATAGCACATCAATTTCATACATAATATTTATACGTGAGCAAGCGTGAGTATTCAGAACTGTAAGGTGAGGGGTGGTTTTGATGCTCTTTTGACTTTTAAAATCGTCTTTATTCGGAAACTTGATCAAGCATAAACAGTTAAGTTCCGTAGTAATCTGACAAAAGAGTAAACTGTTACACTGCGAGTGAATTAGCTTTACTCATCAAATCCTTCGGAAATGGTGGAGAATGGAAAACAGCTTGGATACTATTATAAAGACTATCAACATGTCATTCCTGCAATTTCAATAAAGCTTAATCTATGTTAGCCAACAAGAAGCTAAGAAGTAGAATTCAAAGCAAAGGTCACAACAAAATAGTTTGCAAAGTACATAAATCTAAATACAGTGCATGTACAAAAGTACATGATCAACATATGTAAAATACAGTGGCAGCGATAGTTCCATCAACTGGCACCAAGCTCTGCCTTCCATCCTTTCTGAAGCCTGCTAAATAAGAGTAGCATTCATTATGAAAGTATAGAATCCATGTTTGAGCAAGTAACATTTAAGAATATTTCAAATTTCAATAAATAAAATAAACAAACGAGCCAGAAAGGGGAACAGGAACTGAAAAAAAACAAAACAAACAAACAAAAAAACAATAGGAACAGAATCAGAAACATAAAACAGGAAAAACAGACTGGGATCATGACAGCCACTATAGTGATCCACTTTATTTTTATTTACTTAAGTAAACTTGCATGACAGGATCAATAAATGTAGCAATAAATACATAAAAATCAGTTATAAATTATATTGCAGATATCCATCACGTACAGCACCAAATTTAAGCTCTAGCTCAAAGTTCACCTACAACTCCTTAGTTAATGTTTACACACCAGTGAACTCTCTATTCCACTTTCTCTCTTCTATTCTGCATCTGGTAAAGCAAAAGCAGTTTTCTTCTGTCTACATGAAATATCTCTGAAAATGGAGAATGGATATTAGCGTACTAGCAATTTTGCTGTAAACTGTGCCTGAAGGATTGCTTGCTAATTCTGCTTGGAGAAGGTGAGACATTCTCCTCATTATCATATATTTCATAGTGAGGGATTCAAAGAGCTTTGTGTGGTGGCTTCATTTCAAAAGTGCAACACAAACTGTTAAAGAAGTATATTTTATGTCCATTCTAATTTAATATGATGCTGTCAGCATGTGCATTTGCTATATTTTTTGGTATGCTTTTCATTTTTGGTAATCACATACTAAATTGACACTGCATGCCTATAGCTGAAATGCATGAAGAAATGTATTGCTTCATAATATTTGTTTCATAAATTCAGGTATAATAAATTAGTGTCCATGTACAGGTGCATCTCAATAAATTAATATCGCAGAAAAGTTCATTTATTTCAGTAATTCAACTCAAATTGTGAAACTCGTGTATTAAATAAATTCAATGCACACAGACTGAAGTAGTTTAAGTCTTTGGTTCTTTTAATTGTGATGATTTTGGCTCACATTTAAAAAAAAAACACCAATTCACTATCTCAACAAATTAGAATACTTCATAAGACCAATAAAAAAAAAACATTTTTAGTGAATTGTTGGCCTTCTGAAAAGTATGTTAATTTACTGTATATGTACTCAATACTTGGTAGGGGCTCCTTTTGCTTTAATTACTGCGTCAATTTGGCGTGGCATGGAGGTGATCAGTTTGTGCCACTGTTGAGGTGGTATGGAAGCCCAGGTTGCTTTGATAGCAGCCTTCAGGTCATCTGCATTGTTGGGGTTCAGGTCTGGTGAGTTTGCTGGCCAATCAAGCACAGTACAACCATGGTCATTGAACCAGCTTTTGGTACCTTTGGCAGTGTGGGCAGGTGCCAAGTCCTGCTAGAAAATGAAATCAGCATCTCCATAAAGCTTATCAGCAGAAGGAAGCATGAAGTGCTCTAAAATTTCCTGGTAGATGGCTGCATTGACTGTGGACTTCAGAAAACACAGTGGACTAACACTAGCAGATGATATGGCAGCCCAAATCATCACTGACCGTGGAAACTTCAAACTGGACTTCAAGCAACATGGATTCTGTGCCTCTCCACTCTTCCTCCAGACTGATTTCCAAATGAAATGCAAAATTTACTTTCATCTGAAAAGAGGACTTTGGACCACTGATGGTTATTAATTGAAACTCAAATATAAATATTCTAATATTTTGAGATACTGATTTTTGACTTTCATGAGCTCTAATCATCAAAATTAAAACAAAAACACTTTTGAAATGTTTTACTTTACATGCAAAGAATCTAAAATATATGAAAGTTTCCCTTTTGAAATAACTTAAAAGAAAAATGAACTTTTCATGACATTCTAATTTATCGAGATGCACCTGTATGTATTGGAAAACATTTTTGAAATGTAATTGCTTGTATTTTGGTTTCATTTTCAGGAAGAGTGGTGAACGAAACACAGTTTTATGTTTTGTAAATAGAGGACTGATGGCAATCGAAAAGGGTATGATACATACAATACAAGAGGAACTACAAACTCAAAACTCAAGTATACTTAACAATTATTGAGTTCAATAAGTTCATAAACAAAAAATACCAGGGTAAAAATAGAGAAAAAGAAAGAAAAATATCCTAGTGGCAAATAATGACTAAATTCTTTACATTCAGTTTTACAGCACTATTTGAGAGTCCTCCACCTATTATTAACGTTGAATCCATTATTCATTGTTTGTTTGAATGAAACAGGGACTTTGCCCTTTCAGATAAACCCATGAAAAATTGTCTTCTGCACATTTATTGCACTGTATTTAGTCGTTTGTCTTATCTACATTTATGCGACTTGTTTCACCCACATGTCACCATCATCGTGTTGTTCATGATGGACTTCACCCTGAAAACAAATACTGGCCAAAAATAGGTTAGGCATAATTATTCCTCGTGGTAGTAAAGGCATAAATCATTGTGTTTCAGTGAAGATAACATGAATATGTGTTATGAAACCTCAAATTGAGAGTTACAGAAAAATCTACAATAGAAAATATGACAACTTTTGACTGTGTTCTGTTTCCAGTGACCGATATCCCTTCGGATAATGTGTATGCTTATGCATTATCAAAACCTTCACAAAGGTCTCTTCTCCTGTGACAGTGGGTTTGTATTCAGAATGTCACAACAGGATCAACATGGTCCTCAAGAACATTGAGGGTAAGTGCACACTTGTCAAACAATTTTAAATGATTGACCCTCCCAGATGTCCTCAAAAGTTCTGGAGATTTTGATGTTTCTTCCACTTTATCTCCTATTTTTAAGTTCATATGAATCAAGAGGCCAAAAGAAGAGAAGAGAATTACACCAAGGAACCAAAGCCTCGCTCAATTACTCCATCTATTTCTGACATGCTTTCTCTGATCTTGCGGCTTCTCTTCTATCGGCCTGTGTGGACGGAGCAGAACCAGAACATGAAGAACATTCGTTATATGTTTGTGAGGTTCAGTGCATGGCATTTTGCAGGGAGCGACCTTCTCTGGGCGGGACTGGTAATGCAGTTGAGCAAGGCTATTCAGAACAGCTTTGGTAAACTACATCTGGGCCTCTTCCGAATCGTCCAACATGACGAAGAGAAAGATGCAGGGAAGAAGATTATTGAGGATGTTCCAAAGAACTGGAGGTTCAAAAAGTTGGGCTGCATCCCCATTTGGGCGTTAATACTTATAGGATTCATTGGTTCACTCCTTATTCTGGTTCCTCTCATCATGTTTGGATTTCCTCATCTGAAGGAACACTTAGAAGGAGAAAAGGTTGAGGAGTCAAGTGGTTATGGTGCACTGGAAGGTTTCGCCATCGCTGTACTTGGTGTTCCTGCAGTTGGAGCTCTACGATTCATATTATTATTGTTGAAGAACCTTATCTTCAACCAAGATCTCAAAATTAGACAAGGGCTGGACAACAAGAAGGTAAGTCAGCAGCTGGGACTAATGCATGAAGTTCGGTTGGAGATGAGACTGCTGTGCTGCTTCATTCACTTCATGGAGATCTTTGAAAGGAGGAGGATCAGGGTGGTGTTGGAGATCACCAACTTGGATCGTTGCACATCGAAGAAAATCGTAGGTGTTTTGGATGCTATCAACATTCTCCTATCTGATGAAGAGAGTCCCTTCATTTCTGTTCTTGCTGTAGATCCAGAAGTCCTGGTTAGACAGGTCCAACAGGCAGAAGACTGTCTAAGCAAAAGAGATTCTGCGTATGACTTTCTAGATCGCATAATCACACTGCCCTTCACCGTGCCTCCACTATCTAATGCCTCAAAGTCCAGTGTTTTTGAAAACATTGTCCGTGGTCAGTCTGAGATCTCTGAAAATATTCCTCTTGAAGAGACTGGAACATCTGCTTTAGGAGATCCCGGGACATCATTCTCTGTTGAAGATGAGTGTTCTGTAAAGTACAGTGAAGAAGAAGAACAAGCCATCCCTTTGATTGAAAAAAAAGGAAATGTTGAAACCTTTGCTGCAGCAGAACTTAATCTTCAAGAAGTGGATAAGTTAACTCAGTCTGCATTTTCCTACATCACCTCAAGAGATAAAAGCCAACTTCCAGTTTACTTATCTGTAGACACCATGTCAATGAGACGCGTAATTAACTCCATTCGAGTAACTATTATGATTATGGAGACCCGAAAATTGGAGCCTCCACCTCCAGAGAAAATTGCTGCATGGGTGGTTTTGGTGGACCGCTGGCCTTGCAGATTAAGTTGGATTCTTCAATGTGTTGAAGATGACCAACAGAGTGACGAGAGAGATGGATCAATCTGTGCTGTTGATAATACCAAGAAATTATGGGATGTGTTCAATTATAACAGTCTGGAGCTCTGCATCATTGGATATGCAGTGAATAACATTATTGAATTGTTGTAAATAACTATCACATTTGCAACTGGTCAGTGTTCAAAAAATGCTGGGAAATCACTTCATGAGCTCTACAAGTCAAGTCAAGTTGAGCTTTATTGTCATTCCGCTACATGCGGGGCATACAGT
>NW_026704652.1:0-10032 GCF_012432095.1 Onychostoma macrolepis
GAAGATTGAGAAGTTCTTGGGAGAAAACCGCTTGCAGAAAACCTGGATTCTTTTCACTGGAGGAGACAAACTACAAGAATTAAACATGACCATAAGAGAACTCCTTGATAGAAATGAAGGTTTGAAGACACTTGTTGAGAAATATAATCGGAGATTTCACGTGTTCAACAATACGATGAAAGGACCAAGTGACCAAGCTAGATTGCTTCTTGTAAATATTCACCAAAAATCTTTGGGGCTAAAGAGTAAGTCTTTTCAAATTTTTTTTTTCAAAACAACATGTAATATTTTTGTAACAAAATTTTTATATAAATTATGTAATTATGTATAGTTTAATAATATATAATATTATAGTTAATAAATAATATCCCAACCCTGTACACAGCAAAACCCCAGTATTAAATTAACTCTCCTCAGAGTGTTAAAATTAACACTGAAGCGAAGATTAAGTTAATGAGATAATTAAGTGATTAATTGAGTGATGGTTGACCATTGGTGAAGACACCTGACATTAATAAGCAGAATACCTGAAGAAAAGAGTCACCATTTTAAAGTCACAATTGTGGAGATGGGTGTTTGCTTTAGTTGAGCTCTCATTAAATTCTAATACTCCTGAGTATGGACCCAAAGAAACTCTGAGGAGTGTTAATTTAACACTGGGGTTTTTGCTGTACGTGGAAATTTAGGGCTGTGCATCAAAACAGATGTTACACATCTAAATTACTGCTTAGTTACATATGTTTTCTCTTTTACACATCATCAGATGGAGGGAGGATGACCAGACAGATTCCTGTCCGACCAAACACTTGTAATGAACCAGAGAACCCTGCTGACAGCCTCTCATCCAGAAGGATTGTTCTTATTGGTAAAAGTGGTGTTGGCAAGAGTGCACCTGGAAACACAATACTGGGACAGAAAAAGTTCAAATCTGAGCTTTGTATGGATTCAGTTACCAGTGAATGTTCAGAGAAACACGGCATTGTTTCAGGCAGATCTGTGTCTGTAGTTGACACGCCTGGATTATTTGACACACAGTTGACACATAAGGAGATAATGATGGAGATAGCAAAAAGTGTGTATCTATCCAGTCCTGGACCTCATGCTTTTCTCATTGTGTTTCCTGTGAATATGAGGTTCACTGAACATGAGCAGCAGATTCCTCAGGTGATTGAGTTGATGTTTGGTCAGGAGGTGTTAAAATACTCCATCATTCTCTTCACTCATGGAGATCTGTTAAAAGGAAAGCCCATAGAGGAACTCGTTAATAAGAACGCTAAATTAAGGCATCTAGTCCAGCAGTGCGGAGGCAGATTTAGCGTCTTCAACAATGAAGATGAGAATAATAGAGAGCAAAACACAGATCTACTGCAGAAGATTGACACAATGATAGAGCAAAATGATGGATACTACAGTAATCAGATGTATGAGGATGCTCACAGATTCAGACAAATGGAGAAAAGAGGAGAAAGAGAGAGGAAGAAGAGACAAAACTACAAGTGGAGAAACAAATACAAGAGGAGACTGAGAGATTGATGAAGGAGAAAGAGCAGAGAATCAGAGAAGAGATGGAAGCTAAACAGAGATCTGAACTAGAAAGAGTGAACAGAGAGACAGAGAGAAGAAGAGCAGAGAAACGACAAGAGGAGAAACAAAGACGAGAGGAGATG
Organism: Onychostoma macrolepis; assembly: GCF_012432095.1. Lineage (NCBI taxonomy): Eukaryota > Metazoa > Chordata > Actinopteri > Cypriniformes > Cyprinidae > Onychostoma > Onychostoma macrolepis. Next base: position 1,668 of record NW_026704652.1, read on the forward strand.
CAGAGAGTGAGAATAGAGACAGAGAAGAAAACTAGAGAAGAGATGGAAGCTAAACAGAGATCTGAACTAGAAAGAGTGAAAGCAGAGAGACGGAGAGAAGAAGAGCAGAGAAAACGACAAGAGGAGAAACAAATACAAAAGGAGATTGAGAGAGCGAGAAAAGAGACAGAGAAGAAAATCAGAGCTGAGATAGAGGAAAAAACAAAAGAAGAAAATAAGTCACATACAGAAAAGGTCCCTGAAATTACAGAGTTTTCTAAGCAGTATGAGCCAGAGTTAAATCTTTCTGCTTCTGCAGCTAATAAAACAGCAATACTGGTTTAGGAGCAATCTGTGGTAGTGTTCTTGGTGGTGCTGTTGGATTACTTGCAGGTCCTGTTGGTGCAGCTGCTGGTGCAAGTCTTGGTGCGGCTGCAGGTGCAGCAATAAGTAATTTTTTTAGCTAGATGATTGAGTCCTTGATATAAACACAACTACATTATGGGAAATTAGGGCATGCAGTGAAAAATAATCCAGATTTGATTTGAATAATATTGCAAGTTAATTTTCTGCAATAATATTGCATAATAACTGCAAGTTTGATTTAGTTGCTCAACGTTCTATTATTTACATGAGTGATATATTAATCATTGATTCTTATTCATTTTTTATTATTGATATCCTGTTCTAGATATATGTAATGAATTGGATCCAGATCTAAGGATCTAATTTGTACCACCCTATGTGTGTAGCTTCAAGACAATAACCATATATTTGTTATTTTCTATTACTTTTTGTTTTGTTCAGTTATTTGTAATCATTTAATAAAATTCATTAAAAAAACATTTAAAAATCCTTTTATTATTCACTTTTAACATAAAATCATTTATGAATGAACCTTTTTTTCATTTTATTATATTACAAATAATTTTACTTATTTCCTTTGCTCTTGCAATGCTTGCTATTGTTGTTTAATATGATGGTGTGGTTTCAAGGGATATTTGTCGTCAAGAGATAGGAGAATGTTTCCAATTCAAGGTTCCTGTGAAGAAAGATGTTGTGAAGAAGTAATTTTTGCTGTAATTAAATGCTGGTCAGATGAACACACGACAAAGTCTGACTGAACACAAATAAGATCATTCAATAAACCCGATCATTATTACCATCACTTTGTCTCCTGTTCCCTGCTTTTCTCCTTCCCCTTAAGATCACAGATGACAGTCAATAACAGTTCCAGGTATCAGACAAAATGTTGTGTAAACTTGTAAAAGAAATAGTCACACTTTAGTATAGGGACCAATTCTTAGTATTAACTAGTTGCCTATTCACATGCCTATTAATAACATATTGGCTATTTATTAGTACATATAAAGCATTTATTCTGCATGACCATATTCTACATCCCTAATCCTACCTAATACCTAAATTTAACAACTACCTTACTAACTATTAATAAGCAGCAAATTAGGAGTTTATTGAGGCAAAAGTCGTAGTTAATGCTTTATTAATAGTGAGAACTGAACCTTAAAATAAAGTGTGACCGAAATATCTTCTATGTCTTCTGACAGAATCTGAATCTGAATTTTCTTGACTGTGGGGTAGGGTTGGGGGCATCACTACATAATGCACAATGACAAAACAGACATTGGCACTCACATATACAAAATGCAAAGCCTCTTTTCCCAAAAGTATCGCAAGCCAGTTAATCGTGAACCAATTGCAACCAGTTGACTCTATGATCTACTTACAGGTGTAACACACACTATAAAACCAATTCAAGCTGTGAAAACCAATGAGATATGCAGAACTGAGATTCAAGGCTGGTTAGCATCCAAATGAAAAATCAATGAAAATGAAATTGGAGATTAAGCTTGAAAGTGGTGCATTCCAGCTGTCATTTAAAGCGACATTCCTTTTATTAATTACATCCATGCAATTCATAGTCCTGTATGTAATTCATATAGTGTCATTCAGATTTATCAACTACATTGTCAAACTGTTTCTCATTATTGTCGACTGTCATCTGTAATAAAGTCATTGAGGTTTTCAGTCAGTTGCTCTATTTCACCACTAGATGTCAGTAAAGCCACACTGAAGTCAGAAATTATTTTACATGAGCAAGTGAAGGATTTGTGTTACATGCATTTATTAATTTACATGGCTTTATTGAAACTATTTAAATTGATTTTAATAATGGCACTATATCGTCTTTTGTAGATCTGCTTTATATGTGAAATAAAAACTGAATTTATTTGTTCATACTTTAAGAACTTTGCAACACTGATGCTGTAATTTTCCTGTTTGTTAAAGTGAAGCTGTTTTGAATTAATCTGTATTTTATAAAGTTCTATTGAAATAATGTGACTCTACTGTTTCATTGGAGGAACAAAAATAACCAAAAATTCTGGTTTTCCATACTTTTTTTTTTTTTTTAACCACAATTTAAAATGATAACGACAAACATTAATGTTTCAATCTGAAAATTACACTGAATGAAAATTATGTAAAACTATGTAATAACATTAATAATCACATTAATAATACATGCAATTATTATCAAAACACAAAAAACAGAGTCACCAAAACACAATAATTTAATCTGAGAATCAGACTGATAAACATGCTGATCCTATCTTATCTGACTTATTGGAGGCAATTTTAATATTCAAATTTTAATCACATTTGCATTTTTTATTTCCTCAGAGAAAAGTTTCTTTGATAATTGAACATAAAATTGTATATAATAATATCATGTTTTTTTCCCCCCAAATGTTTAGTTCAGTTACACAGATTAAATTATAATTTCTTTATTGATTTAAATGTATGCAAAATGCAGAATGTTTTAAAGCTGCTTCACAGCAATACAGTAAACAGTAATCTGCAATTGTTCATTTGCTTTAATTTCAGCTCTAAAGCAGCTACATCACTATAATTCATTCATTCATTCGTTCGTTACATTTATATAGCACTTTTCTGGGTACTCAAAGCGCTTTACATGAAAGGGGGAATCTCCTCAACCACCACCAGTGTGCAGCATCCACCAGCCATATTGCGCCAGAACACCCACCACACACCAGCTACAGGTGGAGAGGAGACAGAGTGATGAGGCCATGATGGTCAGAGGCCAATGGGGAAATTTGGCCAGGATGCCGAGGTCACACCTCTATTCTTTTCGAAGGACATCCTGGGATTTTTAATGACCACAGAGAGTCAGGACCTCGGTTTAACGTCTCATCCAAAGGACGGTGCTTTTTACAGTATAGTGTCCCTGTTAGGACCCACATAGACCACAGGGTGAGCACCCCCTGCTGACCTCACTAACACTATATTGTTAACACTTATATAAATATTTATATTTGTAGATTTGGTGCACTCCCTGAGAACCTAAACGATCAGAGTGGTTAGAATGGATTCGATGCACGACTACTTCCGCGTTTCGTGTCAGTTACTCCGCAACTTCCGTGCTGCGGCGGAAGCAGTTTTTCTCTACCGCTTCAATGAGCGCTCTCAGCATGGCATTTTACACTCGCTGCTTGCAAGAACTTCCACGGATTACAGTGAACGATGTAAATCGAATTGTAAGATTAGCATCGGTCACTCCTTCGAGTAAAAAGGAGAAGGGTTTCAAATTGTATATTTCGAGCTATATCGACAACTTTGAAGGTACGTATTCTCAAGCTAACAAGCTAACGTTAGCTAGCTTCGTTTGTGACAATGCATACACTTATAGGATGTGTTTTGTTTACTTAACCTTTTTAAGATCTTCTGTTTTTATAATTTCGCTAATGATATTATGTTAATACGATCTGTATGACCCTTTAAAGCTATGTCATTTTTTCAGTCTCTGAAAAGGATCAGGTGACAGGAGAGATCAGCGTGAGGCGACTTGTTTCAGATCTACGAGGAAGACAGAGAAGCCACATAGTTTGAGAGTAGGGAGACAAAACTAGAGAAATAAAGGATGGATTTATTGTTCATATTTTAAAATGTTTAAATTTTCTAAACTTTTTTTTTTTATTAAATTTCTATTTATACAGTAAGTTTAGAAATGCAGGCATAAGTCTATTCAGTAAATAAAGTTAGCACTTTAAAAGAAAGATACTGATTTTGAAAGAGAGTTTTATATATATAGATATATTTATTTATATAGATAGATAGATAGATATTTGTTTCATTTGGGGCCATCCATTTACTATGTCATGGTTTAATTATCTTTACAGATTACATTAAAGGACTCCAAACCTGTCATACTGTCCCAGTGTAGCTGTTCCTGTGTTGCTGGCACAGCACGTGCAACCATATTGTTGCACTATTGTACCAGACTGCACATTACTCTCAGCTTGGCATCAGTGCAGTTCCTCCAGTTCGCAGCTGTACTGAAACTGAGCAGAGCTGGCACAAACCACGAACAATGGTAAGTTTAAGTGAATTTTTCAGAACTTTTAGAATAAATTATATTAAATGATTGCTTTCCTAACATCATTCCTGGAGGCACACAGACCTTGTTTTAAATTCAATTCATTGCTCTTTAAAAGACCTAAAACTTGTGTGTCAGATTAGTGAGATGTCCAAGACATGCACTGTTGGTGGGCCTCCAGGAACAAGTCTGGCAAACACTGGTTCATACTAAAGTGACTATTGGTATTCCTAGGAGTCCGCCAGGTCCTGTCAGTGGGATGGTGGTTATATCTGCACGACCTAAAGAAAGGAAACTCGCAGATGGCTTAAGGTGCACAGTGCAATCAGTTACTTACTTAATGTAGAAGTATAATATGGGATTGTTTAGGATTGTTTACTATATGGACAAAGAGAGAGTTCACAAAGTCATGGCATTTACTCGCTCTCATGTCATTCCAAACCCATATTACTTTAACACAAAAACATATATTAGGCAGCTTGGCTGTTTCAGTCACTATTCACTTTCATTGCATACAATAAAGAATGGTAACTGAGTCTATAAAAATGTGCAACTTATTTTTCATACTATTTTTATTATTATTAGTTTTTACTAATTTTCATTTCAGGAGTACCTTGTATAAAGGTGTTTCCAGCGACTTGCCTGACCTCTCAGTCCTGCAAGTGGCAGAGGTGTATAAGGACTTTACCAGCACTACAGCCCCTTTAGTCACCACAATGGGGATGTCCAGTGATGATTGGATGGTGGATTCTGCTTTCGGTAAAGTTCAGGCTGGGAGTGTTCTGTCATACCAACAGCCAGCAGCAACAACACGCGTTACTCCCCATCAAGATGCCCCACCACCACCACCTCTGCCTCTAGATGGTTACAACCTTGACCCATCTGTGTGCTTATTTGTACATAGCAAACATGAACTACTGCACATGAAGTCACTGGCAGTAACTCTGGAAACGGCACACAAGATTCAGGATGCCACCAAAGACCAGAGTGCTTCGATGGATTGGCACTCCGTTAGAAAGCCACGAGTAACATCGTCCCGATTTGGAGAGGTTTGCCATGTAAGGGGGCAGAGCTCTGCTGAACACTTGGCTGAAAGAATCCACAAGGAACTCACCAGACAGCAGACATGAAGAGAGGCCTTGAACTGGAATCTGCAGCGGTGGAGGAATACTGTCTTTTGCGTGGAGTGAACTTCTACGCTTGTGGATTCTTAATTCACCCAGATGCACCTTTGCTTGGCTCCTCTCCTGATGGTATCGTTTACGACCCCACAGAGCACCAGGTTTTGGCCTTTTGGAGATAAAGTGCCCAAATCTAAGAGTTATGTTGACTGCCCTTACCTGAAGCTGCAGAATGGCACACCAGAGCTAAAACAACAGCATGCTTATTACTGGCAAGTGCCAGGTCAGATGCTGATCTCGGGATTGGACTGGTGTGATTTTGTTGTGTACGCACAGGATGACATGATGATACAGCGCATCTACAAAGACTGCAGAATGTTTAAAACTATTAGAGAGAGGGCTGACCATTTCTTTTTTTATTTCTACCTGCCAAGATCCTTAATGTAAAAGAAAAAAAAAAAGAAATTCAAGTTGATTTACATTGTAAAAAAGTTATTTACAAATTTTCAGAAACACTGCATCAAAGTTATTTATAAATAACTGATAGTGTTTCTGTAAACATGTAAATATATTTACATGTTTACAGAAATGCTGTATCAAAGTTATTTATTTACATATTTTCAGAAACACTATCAAAGTTATTTATATTTACATGTTTACAGAAATGCTGTATCAAAGTTATTTATTTACAGACACATTATTAAAATTGTTTACAATTAATCAACATATTTATATTCTCTACAAATAAATTCAAATTGTTCCGTCCCCTACAGCAAGTGTCTTGTCTAGTCTTTAATCCTTTGCCCATGCTTTTACCAAGGGGCCGTTCTGGTAGTTCACAAGGAGGCAAACAACAGTGTATAGCTGGTTGATGCTCCCTGTGATGGAAAGAGGGATGACTGTATCAAACAGCTTGTGTTGTTTCACCCTGCGGATGAGACGCTCAACATGGACCCTCAGTCGAGCAATGGATTGAGTTTCCTTTACCTCACCAGCCGACATCTGTTCTCTTTTTGACAGGTAAGCAGGTCTGTAGACTTTGCATGGCACACAGTCGTCCACGAGAAAACCTTTGTCGACCATAATAGCCATGTCAGGTTTCAGCAGAGACACAATCCCAGACTGCTTGAGAAGCTCCTTGTCACTGATGGATCCTGCATACAGGGATGACACAAAGGTGACTGCGCCATGTGGTGCCATGCCAATTAACCCCTTGAAGGTGCAGTGGGATTTATAGGAGGAGAACACTTCACTTTGAAGCAGGAGAGAGGATGGAGTTTGGCACCGCAGCTCTGTGCAGTCGATCACCACTTGTGTGTCTGGATAGTCCTGGAACTCCTTTGGCATGTGAGCCTTGACCGCCTCCTCAGACATCCAGATGCGCACTGATCCAAGAACGGTATAAAGAAAATTTGCCCAGGTTGTTATAATTCGACTCCTAGTTGTAGCTGCCCTTGTTCTGGTCACACGAACCATGTTGTGGGATGCAGGTTTAATGAGTCTCCAGAACGCCATTAAGTGATTGTAAGTCACAAACCTACATAAGATGTGGGACATGTTTGAGATAATACACATCACAAAATGACCAACAGTTTTATCTTACTTTTAGACTGTATTGTAGCTTACTTGTATAGTATACGGGTTTACTGACATGTAAATAAAATATCTACATGGACATACTGTATTATGCAAAGACCAGAAAATTATAATACAGCATCCTAACAATGATATAATATTATTTATAAGTTTTAAATCTTACCTAGTGTAGAACCGTATGTCATCGTCTGATGCAGCAAATCTGCCCAAGCAAAATCTGTGACGGACAGACAGTTCTTCCACCTGTTTCCTCAGTTGTTCCACTTCCTTTCGGAGATCTTCAAGGCTTTTATTAACAATTGCATTAAGTTTATGCAAAGACTCAATGTTTGCAGTGTTGATCCTTCTTTTTCAATGCTGTCAATCAACTTCTGGGCCACATCCTGACTGATGGCAGCCCATTCTTGCATAATCAATGCTTGGAGTTTGTCAAAATTTGTGGGTTTTTTTTGTCCACCTGCCTCTTGAGGACTGACCACAAGCTCTCAACTGCATTAAGGTCTGGGGAGTTTCCTGGCAATGGGCCCAAAATTTTGATATTTTGTTCCCCAAGCCACTTAGTTATCACTATTGCCTTATGGCAAGGTGCTCCTTCATGCTGGAAAAGGCGTTGTTCATCATTAAACTGTTCTTGGATGGTTGGGAGAAGTTGCTCTCGGAGGATGTTTTTGCACCACGGCTGAGAAGCAACCCCACGCATGAATGGTTTCAGGATGCTTTACTTTTGTCATGACGCAGGACAGATGATAGCGCTCACCTTTTCTTTTGTGGACAAGCTTTTTTCCAGATGCCCCAAACAATCCGAAAGAGGATTCATCAGAGAAAATGACTTTACCTCAGTCCTCAGCAGTCCAATTCCTGTACCTTTTGCAGAATATCAATCTGTCCCTGATGTTTTTCCTGGAGAAAAGTGGCTTCTTTGCTGCCCTTCTTGACACCAAGCCATCCTCCAAAAGTCCTCGGCTCACTGTGCACGCAGATGCACTCACACCTGCCTGCTGCCATTCCTGAGCAAGCTCTGCACTGCAGGCGCCTCGATCCCGCAGCTGAATCAACTTTAGGAGACAAAAGTTTTGAGAATGACACAAAACATTCTCCAAGAGCAACTTCTCCCAACCATCCAAGAACAGTTTAATGATGAACAATGCATTTTCCAACATGATGGAGCACCTTGCCATAAGGTAAAAGTGATAACTAAGTGGATCAGGGAACAAAACATCAACATTTTTGGTCCATGGACAGGAAACTCCAT
>NW_026704653.1:0-44385 GCF_012432095.1 Onychostoma macrolepis
TTGTATCCAGTTCCCTGTGGACATGGATGTTAAAATGAAGGCTGTACTTTTGGGTGCTTGCCTCCTTATTGTGAGTATTAAGCAAATGAATCTGGTGATTCATAGGACAATGCGGTCTAGTAAATATCGTATGCTAAGAAAGTTAATTAAAACCTGATATTTTTAACTGTTTTGGAAATTAATTAGACATGGCACTGAGTTCTATGAAATAACATCAATTAATAAAATAAATCAACAGCATGCAGTTTTGTTCAAAGATGTAGTAGTGATTCTTGTTTGGACTGATCTCTCTTCATTCTCTTTCCTTTTCTTCTTATAGGACATCATGTTCTTTGAAAAAGGTGGAAATTTATTTCTGAATCTATTAAAGGGATTTTGAAATGCCTTCTTTTTAAAAAAAAAATAAATAAAATGGGTATGAATTTAATAATATCCCACCATTGAATTAATAATACAAAAATATGTACCTATGTGCTGTATTGCATTATTGGAAAGAGATACAGGATTATTAGAGGAAAAAAGCAGAAACAGTCATATGTGTTATAAGTTAACTAGTTTCCTTAGTTCCGCTGATTAGTTCATTAGCTCCACACCTGTTTCTGTTTCCCCTTGATTACGTAGTATTTAAAGCCTGTGTTCTTCATTGTTTCTTTGTCTGCTATTATTTGATCTACGTGTTTGCTACCCCTCGCTTCTGGATTATCTCTGTTCCTTGTGTGAATTCTCATTAAAAGACTCTGTTTTGTGGATACTCCTTCATTGTGCGCTTTATTTAGTAACAACTCGTAACAATATGCAGGTGGTCTGAGTGAGAGTGAGGTATGTATACATAATGATGCAATCATAGAGAAGAATGCAAAACAGACAGGCAACCTTTGTCAAGATAGAGAAACCTACACATGTAAATGAACTCATTGGGACTCATCTGTCCCCTCCCCTTCCTATTGTTATGGAACAACATGGAACGGAATATTTTTTTAAGTTATACATTCCTCTTTAGTGAATTTAGTCACTGTCAGCACACATGCACTGTTAGGACATTTTAAAATAGGATTGTATTTTGTGGAACAATTATAATGGCATAAAGGACTGCTAACATTTTTTGATTAGTTGTTTCTGGAGCATTTTTCAGGTTTCACAGACATAGGATTCCTTCTGCCCAACAACAACAACAAACTAAAATGTATTAAAATGTTATTTTATTTTAATGGACTTTCACAACAAAATCACCAAGGAACTAACATCTTTTGAACCATCAAGAAAAACAGTTTTGAAGCAGTCAGCTGAGCTAACTCTTTTTAAATGAAACTTTCACATTTCTTCTGCAAACTAAAATGTATAAAAATGTGGGCTTACTTAAAACACATTTTAACAGTATTAGACCAGTGTATTAACTTCTGTTACAAACTGAACTTTCACAACAATCACCAAGGAACTAATGTATTTTACAACAACATTCGGTAACACTTTATTTTAAGGTCTCTTAACTAGTTTAATTTATTAGTTATTAAGCACATATTAATGCTTTATTCTGACCTTATTCTACATCCCTAATCCTACCTGATACCTAAACTTAACAACTACCTTACTAACTATTAATAAGCTGCAAATTACAAATTTGAGGGAAAAGTCATAGTTAATAGTGAATAAGTGTTCCCTATTCTACAGTGTTAACAATCATGCTAGTATGAAACAGTTTTGAAGCAGTCAGCTGAGCTCTCTCTTTTTAAATTAAACTACAGGTTAAAAACAGGAAAAAATATTTTAGCCTTTTAACCAAAATAAAAGGTTAAATGTACATTAAGTCATGCAATCAGGGCAATTATGTTAGACAGTCAAGGTCTACGTAACATAAAAAGTCAACAAGTTACACTTGTTCTTGTCCAACCTGTTTACTTGCATTACATCCCCTTTACTAGATTTTGCTATCTTCAAGGGTAAATAATCCAAATACAGTCTGCAAATTGTTGATGAAAGTAAATGTCACTTAAAATATCAAAATTCTCCTGGAAACTGAATAGAATGTTGTTTAATAAATACACCTATGGCACAAATAGATAAATAAATAAAAATAAAATAAAACTGCTAGAGAAACTACTGCTAGAGAAACCCTGTGTCACGAATCTGGTCTGCACTTCCGTCCATTCACCACCAGAGGTCACTCGCTCACCACATGGACTTTCTCACCACACACCACATGGACTCCATTTCCCATCATCCAACACTGATCACAGCTGTCACCAATCACTCATTGCACTAATCACACGCACACCTGATCCCACGCACATACTGATCACACACTCTTTATAAGCCTTGGACTTTCTCTGCCTCTCTGCCGAGTATTGTTTGCGTTTACTGCTCTCATAGCGGTAGCAACTCTCTGAGCCCCTGCTAGTTTCCCTAGTGTCCCCCTGCCTGTCCCCCTGCCTGTCCCCCTGCCTGTCTTGGATTGTTTTCCCGTGTTTGTTCTAGCCCGTGTTCCCTGGATTATCTCTCTGCCTTGCCCTCTGGATTCTGTTCGCCGATCGTCGACCTTTGCTTGCCCTAGGATTACTCTTTGTCTTGTCTCTGCCATACCTGTTTGCCATTACTCGACCCTGCCTGTATTTATGACCATGCCTATGAATAAAAGCTTGCAGATGGATCCGCATGACTCACGTCTCGTCAGCCGCGTTACAGAATACTCGGCCGCACGAGGATCCAGCGGCTTTCATGAACAATACTGGCCGGGTATGTACACTGCAAAACAATTATTAGCCCTCAAGCAGGGTATGCGATCACTTGAGGACTTTATCCTGGAATATCTTGACGTTGCTAATAATTGTGATTTTCCAGATGATGTCTTGATCGACTTTTTTTGTGACAGCATTAATCAGCCACTAAAGACTAGGCTTATTTGTGAGGGTCCACGTTCCTCACTCAGTCAGTTTTTGGACTATGCTCTGTTGTGTGTGGGCTCATTATACACTGTGGGTGTCGCGGATGAGGAACGCGACACCGCATCTACGACGATAATGGCGGACGCACCAGAGCACGCTCACAAAATGGCGGCCACAATAACACCCGTTCAAGTCACAGCTGATCTTCATGAGTTAAGTCAAGTCACCGTTGATCGTCCAGAGTCACAGCAGCACAACACGGCTGCTCGCCCAGAGTCACAGCAGCACGACACGGCTGCTCGCCCAGAGTCACAGCAGCACGACACGGCTGCTCGCCCAGAGTCACAGCAGCACGTCTCAGCTGTTCACGTCACGGCTGCTCGCCCAGAGTCACAGCAGCACGTCTCAGCTGTTCACGTCACGGCTGCTCGCCCAGAGTCACAGCAGCCCGTCACGGCTGACCTTCCAGAGTCACAGCAGCCCGTCACGGCTGACCTTCCAGAGTCACAGCAGCCCGTCACGGCTGACCTTCCAGAGTCACAGCAGCCCGTCACGGCTGACCTTCCAGAGTCACAGGGTCACGTCTCCGCTGACCTTCCAGAGTCACAGGGTCACGTCCGGGCTGACACACCCAGATCATCAAGGTCAGTCCTTCATTATCCCAGTCTGATGTCTAGTCTGAGGGATGTACCGCTGGTGTCTGCACGCGCAGCTGGTATCCCCAAACTCACTCACTCTAACCCTCCTGTTCCTGAACTGATTCCCCTGTCTGAAACGCTTCCCCTGATGGGGATCGCATTTTGGTGTGTTTGGGCTGCATACACCACCACAGAACTCCCAGAGGTGGCGGCGTCCACTATGATGTCTCTAGAGGTGGCGGCTGACGCTGCAGAACCTCCTGAGGTAGTGGCGCTCCCTGCCGTGTTCCCTTTAGTGATGGTGCCCGGTGCAGTTTCTCCAGAGGTGGCGGTACATGCTGCAGAACCTCCCGAAGCGGCGGTGCTCACTTCAGCTCCTCGTATGGTGGTGGCGCCCAGTAATGAACTCTCATTCTGTTGTGTTACGGTCGAAGAGACCATTACTGAACTCTCCCTGTGTCCTGTGTTTAACACTGTAGAACCTCCAGAGGTGGCGGCAACCGCCGCAGAACCTCCAGAGGTGTCAGCGGTATCAGTCAATGAACTCTCGTGCTGTCCTGTTCCGGCCAAGGAGGCCGTCCCTGAACTCTCGTCCTGCCCTGTCATGGCTATGGAGGCCATCTACGAATCCTCGTCCTGTCCTGTCGCAGCCAGAAGGGCTGTTCCTGAACTCCCGTTCTGTCCTGTCACGGCTATGGAGGCCGTCAATGAACTCACGTTCTGTCCTGTCACGGCTATGGAGGCCGTCAATGAACTCTTGTTCTGTCCTGTCACGGCTATGAAGGCCTTCAATGAACTTTGTGTTCCCTACCTCAGTCCTTGTGTCTGTGCATGTTCTGTCTCCTCCTTATGTCTCCATTCTCCCTAGGTCCCAGGCTCTGCTGTGGGTTCCTGATCCGTCGTGGTGGTCTTCGGGTCCGTCTGCTCCGCTGTGGTGGTCCACTATCTGGCTCTGGTGGTCTTCTGCACCGCCCTGGTGGGCTCGTGCTCTATCTGCGCCACCGTGGTGGTCTGCTGTCGGGCTCTGGTGGTCTTCTGCACCGCCGTGGAGATCGTTGGGTCCGCCCTGGGGGGCTCAAGTCCCGCCTGCTCCGCCCTGGTGGGCTCCAGTCCCGCCTGCTCCGCCCTGGCTTCCTGCTCTGCCGGCTCTACCTCGGTCCCAGATCACTCCGCTTCCACAAGGACCTGGCCCTCCATCCCTCCCCCTGTTCCGCCTCCGCTCCACCTCCCTCCTGGATTTAAGACTGTGTGGAGCGTCTGGAAGCCGCTCTTAGAGGGGGGGGGCTCTGTCACGAATCTGGTCTGCACTTCCGTCCATTCACCACCAGAGGTCACTCGCTCACCACATGGACTTTCTCACCACACACCACATGGACTCCATTTCCCATCATCCAACACTGATCACAGCTGTCACCAATCACTCATTGCACTAATCACACGCACACCTGATCCCACGCACATACTGATCACACACTCTTTATAAGCCTTGGACTTTCTCTGCCTCTCTGCCGAGTATTGTTTGCGTTTACTGCTCTCATAGCTGTAGCAACTCTCTGAGCCCCTGTTAGTTTCCCTAGTGTTCCCCTGCCTGTCTTGGATTGTTTTCCCGTGTTTGTTCTAGCCCGTGTTCCCTGGATTATCTCTCTGCCTTGCCCTCTGGATTCTGTTCGCCGATCGTCGACCTTTGCTTGCCCTTGGATTACTCTTTGTCTTGTCTCTGCCATACCTGTTTGCCATTACTCGACCCTGCCTGTATTTATGACCATGCCTATGAATAAAAGCTTGCAGATGGATCCGCATGACTCACGTCTCGTCAGCCGCGTTACACCCTGCTGCTTTCTAACAGTAGGTTGCTTTTCCTCAACTTTTCTGGACCATATAATCCATTTGATGTTCACTTTTATTTTTTAATGATACTTAAAAAAAAAAAAAATGGTTATATATATTTTAGTTAATTGAATTAGAAAATAACATAACTTCATAGCATTTACTTTCACTTTCTGTTTGAACCATTTTTCTGCTTCATATTTTAGCCATCTGGTTCAAGATATTGATCATAATACTAAATACACAGAGATCTAATCCTCACTGATGTGGATCATAACTTTGCATGTAACTGATATTCCTTCATTGCCTGAGTGTATGGATGTTCTTACAGCACATTCGCATCTCCAAACAGAAAATGAATACATTCCCTTTTATGCTATGTTGCTCCCAGACTGTGAAATAAATAATATTAAAGCATGATAAAACATGAAATAATTTAAAGGGATAGTTCACCCAAAAATTAAATTTCTGTCATTACTCACCTTCATGTCGTTCTAAACCCGTTAGACCTCCGTTCATCTTCGGAACACAAATTAAGATATTTTTGATGCATTCTGAGAGCTCTCTGACCCTCTCATAGACAGCAATGTAATTAACATGATCGCGCTCACAAAAAGCGCTCAAGAAACAGTATCTCTTCCGCGGCTTGGTACGCTTTCAACATTTTTTGTATTTTTATTTTAGTAAGAGCAAGAGACTGTACGACATACAGTACACGTTACATGATTTGGCTGATTTTTACGTAGAGAGTGTTACAGCGCACCGCATTAAATTAAATCATCATTCATGTTTTCATAACCGCTGGCTAAATTCAAAAGCGAAACTAAAATTAAAACATTTTTGAGAGCAAGTGGGCCCCCTGGTGTATTGGGGCCCTACGCAGCTTGCGTATACTGTGTATAGGGAGGATCGGCTCTGCTAGGGTGAGTAATTAATGACTTTTGTGTGAACTATCCCTTTAAATCTAAGGCAAAAAATAAATGGTACTTCCAACAGACTTAACACATAAATTAAATTTTTATAGCTTTGTTGATCAAATGATTCCACAAGATGCTACAGAGAACAGCCAAGTTTTCTTTAGAGTGATGTAAAAATAGCAAAATTGAAAATATATTAAACATGTCTTCCAACCCATCCTCCATAAAACCATCCTCCATATCCCATGTCTCAGGAGGTAATGGAGTACCAGGGTCGCCTTCACATTATAGCTGAGTGTTTCTGAAACTACGGGCACTTTTATGTCCCAGCAGTGAAATTTTAGATTTATGTTAAAATTTGTCATATGATGCTTTATAAATATATTCACAGTGTCATTACACACCTTGACAAAAATATAATTAATGATTCATATGATTTAATATAAAATTATGAAGTATTTATAGGTCCAAACACCATTTTTGTTCATGTTCCACAACTTTGGTCACAATGTTGAGATAGCACATCCTGATATTGCTGAGTTAAACATTTTAATCCAAAAATATAATCTTAAACATACTCCTACACCTAAACCTAACCTTACCCATGAGTAATCCCTAAAATCAGAGGAAGTTATAGATGAATTACACTGATGTACAGGTACCAAACACTGATTGTAATCCTAAACTTTACAAAAATTATAAACTGGTTCTTGAAATCTGATTGGTTAATCACAATGTTGTTCCAGGGTCAACAAAGATGTTGACCCAGGAACACGTCGCACTCGGCAATATCAGGACGTGCATTGAGATATGTAAAATAAGCTAATTGAATTACAATTTGACATTGTTTCAAATTGAATTGTTTAATATACATATTAATTTACAGCATCTTACTTTTTTTGTGTTATTTACTGATAATTTTTATGATTTTTCAACTTAAATATGCCTGTCCCACACTTTTGTGTCCTTACTGCAACTATGAAAAAGGCTTTTATTATGACATTTTATCAAAGACAAACAAGTATAGTTTCTATGGAAACAGAAATTAGCATGGCGAGCACACTGCTGACAGATTGGACCACCTCACTACCTAACTCACAAGATCCCAAAAATATAAGGCAAATATCATCTTTTCTGTGTCAGTATTTATTGTGTGTCCTTACCGTACAGTTTAGTAATTCTGTACTTTGAACTAAAAATAAATGTATATTAATGAGTCAAAACTAATGTAGTAGACCTTGCTAGCTGAACGTTAGCTGCAATATTAGCAAAAATGTCATTTCCACAACATGTCTTTACCGCAGCAAATTTAGGTGTTGTGGTAGAGACAAGTTCAAGGTTTACTAGATTATAAATTACAAATATTCAGTCTATTGTAATTTATATTTAAACATGACATTTTGTAACCCTAGATGAGACCAAATTCATCAAAAAATAAGATCAAAGAAATGCAGAGAGGAAATGAGAAACGACCCAGAGAGGTATGCAGTATATCTGCAGAAGGGAAAAAAAACATTACAAGAAGAGAAAAGAAAATGGGCAGATAAAGAGTGTCTCCCAGCCGAAAAAAAGAGAGAAAAATCTGAAAAGGCAATGCAGGATAAATCAAAGAAACCAGAGTGAAAAACATAAAGTACTGCATGCCTCAAATCAGTTTGTTGCAAAAAACACACCACCATTAGTTACCTGTTCATGTACCAAAAGCCTAAATGTTGCAATGAGACTACTTCTCAGTCTGAAATGAGAAATAATTGGGCACGGTATAAAGAAAATGTAATGTTGTAGTGAGATCAGTGTTAATTTCGTTGACTAAATATTTTCGTCATTATTTTCGTCACGAATATATTTTTGCGGACGAAAACTAAAAAAAAAGTCACTGATGGAGACTAAAACTATGACTAAATTGATTGACATTATCGTCAACGAAAAAAGGACGAGACGAAAATAGACGGTGACGAAAATACAATCAGCTGACGGGAGAGATGTGAGGAATGAACAAAAGAACCAATCGGCAAAACGGAACAGGCGAGACTGCATGAGAAGAGAACCAATCAGAGCCAATCTTTGACCGAGCTCCCGGGAAGACGGCATTCGAAGAGACGATGTCTAAAAAAGCGACAACATGTCCACAGCCGGGAGAAAAAGAAGGGGAGACTTGTGGGCACACTTCACGTTTGACGACGAACAAAACAAAACAAAGTGTAAAGCATGCGGAACGGTTATTAGTGGTAAGAACACAACCAATTTGAAAAGACATTTACAGACGAGCCACCCGGACATTTTCTCAAAGGTAAATTCACAACGGTTTCTTTTGAGCTAAACAAAATTGGAAGACTGCAGTGCGTAGATGTTGTAACATTAAATATTACGAACTGAAAAGTACTGTAAAATAGACCCTTCCGGTTAGATGAGAGCAACATACAAATACATAAAATTATGCTACATACATTTGATTAATACTAATGTTTAGTATATTTCATAATGTTCTAGGCTACTTGTTGACAATATCACAAATATTTATAGATTAGTCATGTGAATCGTGACTGTTCACATCATAGCATTATACATACTAATCTAGCAATATTGTGGTATTTAAAACATACATGTACAATATTGCTAGACAAAGGAATACCTTATAAAATCTTGTTACATTTTTTATCCACCTAGCTAGCTGCCAACTTATTATATTTACTTTTTCACTCTTTTATTTGCGTTTAGTGCTTTAATATTTACTGCTTGTGCAAATAAAGTGATTGCAATGAATAAATAATATAAATGTATTTAAACTATTTTCCTTTTTATGTCACAGCTACAGAAGTCTCCTGATGAAGGTGGTGAACCAAGCGCAAAAAGGCAAAATATCCAATCAAAACATTGCAGAAGCACTGTTAGGTACTACAAAGTACAACAGCAATGCCAGAGAACAGCAAGTAAAAGAGGAGGCTATAGCAAAATGGATCGGACGTTACAGTAGAAGATGAGGATTTTATTCTCATGATAGAAACATTTGATAAGAAGCTGACAGTGCCAAAGAAAACAAAGATAAGTAATTTGATTGAAAAACAATATGACGAAGAAAAGACAAAGTTTTAGAAACGACTGTGTGGTGCTCGTAAAGTGTCAATTGGAATTGACCTATGGACTAAAAGGGACTGTCTGCATCATTCCTTGGCATAAGTTGTTGTTCTTTTTGTGTTGATCAAAACAATCCAGAACACATCCTGCTTGCTCTTGAACAAGTTGCCCATCCACACACTGCCCAGTCCATTAAGGCCTGCGTGGATAAGTGCATGCAGGAATGGGGCATTTCAAATGACAAAATTGTGACTGTAATAACGGACAATGGTAGCAATATGGTAGCAGCATTTAAACACAGTACTATAATAAAGACAGTTGTGTTGAAATAAAGTTACATTTGTGTTTTATTTGTGTTTTATATATTTTGGTTAAGTTTGTTTCCTATACCAGCGGTAAAAAATTGTCTAGTAAATCTGTTATTGATTTTAGTCTTATTTTAGTCGACTAAAATACCAAGCAATTTTAGTCGACTAAAATAAGACTAAAATTAAAACAAATCAGATGACTAAAACTTGACTAAAACTAAAAAGAATTATAGTCAAAAGACTAAGACTAAAACTAAATTAAAATTTCTTGTCAAAATTAACACTGAGTGAGATGCTGTTAGTGTTATGGGTTTGTGTTAGTTTAGTATATTATAATGTTTGTGCCACTAGGAGATAATATTTTTAAACATGAAAAACTGTTTAAGTTCTTTACTGCAAAACTACTACTATCTTTTATACATACAATACCTTATGTTTTCTGTTTCTTTTACTGTTGTTCTTTACAGTAGCCTGTTTTCGATTCCATGATACTTTAACATTGTGTCCTTACCGACACAAGATAATAATGCATTTATTTTATATGGTGCCTTTAAAAGTTGCTTTCTCAAGGCGCTGTACATGAAAGTTTACATGAAGGAATACACAACAATATAAAACAATAAACTATAAATTCAACAAAAGATAAATCACAAAAAGCAATACAATAGAAAACTAATCAAATAAAAGCATTCCTGAAAATTTATGTTTTTAGAGAGGTTTTAAGAACAGCTAAAGAATTAGCATCCCTAATGTCAGCTGGGAGAGAATTCCACAGATTTGGAGCATGTGTTGAGAATGCCCTGTCACCCCTATCGCAGCCGTGTTTTAGGAACAACTAAGAGACCATTCTGAGACGATCGTAAATTGCATGTAAGGTCTTACAAGATCTGCCAAATACTGTGGAGCGAGACCATGCAGAGCCTTGTGTGTAAGCATTAGGATTTTAAAATCTACATGCTATTTAACAGGGAGCTAGTGTAACGTCTCCAAAACAGGAGTTATACGATCACCAGCCCTAGCCCCAGGGCAGAAAAGGGCAACATAGGCCGAATACGTGCAATATTTCTAAGATGAAAAAAGGAGGTCTTTACCGTGTTCTGTACAAAAGGCTCAAATGATAGGGTGGCATCAAAGATAACACCAAGGTTTTTTAGTTTACTTTGTAGCTCTAGGGCAACACCATCAACTGACAGATCTATAGAAGCAGCATTTCGCAGTTGGTGGGGAGAGCCAAGAAGCATAACTTCAGTTTTAGAGCTATTCAGACACAGAAAATTGTCAGACATCCACAACTTAATCTCAGAAATACAGTTGGAAAGATGAAAATCATCTACAAATTGACCAGGTTGAGAATGTATTAAATTTGATCAGCATAGAAGTGATATCTGGGGTTAAGGGATCTTAATAGCTGACCAAGAGGATAGATATAAATGCTAAAAAGCAGGGGACCAAGAACTGAGCCTTGTGGGACACCAGTACAAACAGGATCCACATCAGAACCATTCATCAAAACAAATTGACTGCAACCCATAAAATATGACCTAAATCAATCTAGGACAGTCCCAGATACACCAAAGACAGTTTCCAGTCGATTAAGTAAAAGCATGTGGTCAACAGTGTCGAAGGCTGAACTGAGATCAAGTAAGATGAGAATCAAGAGAGAGCCAGAATCAGAAACTATCAGTAAGTCATTGACAACTTTAACCAAGGCTGTTTCAGTACTATGCAGCTTCCTGAACCCAGATTAAAGGGGCTCGAACAGATTATTGACCGTTAAATGATTGTGTAATTGAGACGAAACAACACTCTCTAAAATTTTAGCAATAAATGGAAGATGTGAAATTGGACGAAAGTTGCAGAGACTGTTCAAATCATTATTTTGCTTTTTTTTTTTTAAATGGGAGTGACAGCAGCAGATTTAAGTGCTGTTGGCACAACACTGGTGGACAAGGAGTCATTTATTATTGTAAGAACAGCAAGATGTCATTACCACAGCTCTGATTTATTTTAATTTTTTTTCATATTTTTACTTGCAAAAAAAAAAAAAAAAAATGTATTTTAAAACTTCAGTTGAGATGATTTACACATTGAAATTGCAACATCTGTCATAAAAAGCTAAATATGTTACCTTTAGTGTGTATGGAAGCAATTGACATCTAAGGTTACTTTCTTAATTTTACATGGCATACAGAAAACCATGAAATCCTCTACTTTGTAAATTATTTTTTAATATCAGTATTTACAAAACTGCACAAAATTTGAAAAAAGCTATTGAAATATATTACATTTTTATAGAAATTAAAAAAGAAAATTGTATATAATGAACGTTATTGTAACGTCATAAGGACATTTTGTAAAAAGAAGAGTTGAAAAACATAAAAAAATAAACATGTTCCGGATTAAAATCTTAATAACTCCATGCAATTTTGTTGACCTTTTTATATGAATTACAGATGGTTAGATGATTAGATGGTTAAAATTAAAATTTACAGGGGATTATTTTATTTTTTTAATTTTGGAGAGTCAAAAGTGCCCGTACTTGCAGAAACACCCAGCTACATTGTGACTTACATACTAAGCATAATTTTACAAGAGAAGAACAACTGCCACACACGCAACTGATGAAAAACGGGTTTAAGCCCAGAGGTGGGTAGAGTACCCAAAAACTGTACTCAAGTAAAAGTAAAAGTAATAGTCTGAATAGTTACTTGAGTAAGAGTAAAAAAGTATCGGATAAAAACAAAAAAAGTAGTTAGTTACTAGATACTTTGGATCATATACTGAATATAGTATATTTTTATTTAGATATATAGATATTTAAATAAAATTTTATATACATATATACACACACACACACATATATATACACACACACATATATGTATATATATATATATATACACACACACACACACACACACACACACACACACACACACACAGCCGTTCAAAATACTTTTAATGTTTTTTTTAAATGTAATTTATTTCAGTGATGCAAATCAGAATTTTTATCAGCCTGATTTATTATCAATGCTGTTCTTTTTTAGCTTTCTATTCATAAAAGAACCCTGAACAAAATGTCACAGGTTCCAAAAAATATTAAGCAGCAAAACTGCTCCCTGTTGAAAAAAACAGCATATGCTGTATGGTATGTTTTGAAGCATGGGATGCTGGTTTGAGCTGATTTAAGATGGTCCTTAGCTGGTTTAAGCTGGTCATGTGCTGGTCTGGTCCGACCAGCTCAAGACCAGCACATGACCAGCATAAACCAGCATCCCAGCCTCAAAACATACCTACTGTAACCAGCATATGCTGTTTTTTTTTTTTCAACAACACTGGTAATAAATCAATATATTTGAATGATTTCTAAAGATCATATGACTCTGAAAACTGGAATAACAGCTGATACAAATTGTGATTTGCATCACTGAGTTAAATTAAATTATATTTTAAAGTTTAATTGTGTATTATAAATTTATATAACCTCTGACACGGAGAAGAGTGAAAACTCCTCACATGACCGCTAACTTACAGAACATCTGAACATATCGAAACAAATGCACATTGACGGATCTTCTTCTGTCTGTTTTGCAAAATGTAAACAAATGTAGCCTTTAGTTCTGCAAGCGTAAATATTGTGAAAATATCAATATTAATTGTGTCTAGGCATTCCTCCTGGAACTACCGCGGGTTTGGCGGGTGTTTATTTCATACTCTGTGACAGCTTATTTAATGAATAAATTATACAATGTATTTAATGTGTAAGGTACATGTACAACAAACTGGTAATGTCATAGTGGTATCGTGTATTGTAATCGAATCTATACCTGTGGAACCGACAGCACACGCGGTGTTCATCTAATAAAGATCTTCATAGCTAGCAAACCATAGCCTTTGCAGATTTGCTTTCAACTGACTGTAGATCCAAAGCCACGTCTTCAACGCTCTTGATGTTACAACTCTGAGTGAGAAACGCTTCAGACCATAGATATATATATAAACACTAGATACCTCGTACGCGCTGTTGGCCAATGGAGGCACCCTTTGCCACAGGGTGCTCGCTCACTCGTAACATTGTGTTGTATGAAGCATGTACTTTTTAAATAACCATAACTTGCTCAATTATCTACCGATTTTCAAACGGTTTGATTTGTTATCAACGTCAGAGATGTAGTTATGACACTGCATACATATGAATAATTATAACAATCTGCAATTTCAACATGTTACAGCATTCAGAATTATAGCCACGTTAATAACGTTTGTAAGAAACCAAACCGTTTGTAAGAAACCAAACCGTTTGTAAATCCGTCAAGATTTCAGCGAGATAAGAAGATTTATGTTCGTGCTGATCACTCATCTTACCTCAGATACCTCAGAACTTGCCAGAAAGCTTCCCTGTGGCAAGATGGCCGCCCTATGATGCCGGAAGTGACTCCGCCTTAAGAGATCTAGTGTTTATATATATATCTATGCTTCAGACGACTCAGCGCGTGCAGCAGGGAACTGAACGAATCATTCAAACTGATTCGCGAACCGATTCACTGGTCTGCCAACTGGTTTGATCAAGCCTTCGAACAGAATTGACTCAAAAGAATAAATCATTCGCGAACGGGCATCGCTCATTGCCCAGAAAAAAAAGTAGACGGCGCGCTTGGAATAAATTGAAGGATTTTTAACTTGTATTGCATTAAGATAAAGTAACGAGAGGAGCGTCGCCCACAGTAACGAAGTAAAAGTACCGTTTTTTCACTAAAAATGTACTTGAGTAAGAGTAAAAGTACCCATTTTTAAATATACTCTAAGTATTAGTTACCCAAAAAATTTACTCAAGTAAATGTAACGAAGTAAATGTAACTCGTTACTACCCACCTCTGTTTAAGCCTTTGACAGGTTTCCTTCTGATAAGGTCTGGCTCAGAGAAATCGACAAGTATTAGCATGACAATTGCATGTTTGGAATTTTAAACATTTTTAAATGTTAAACTTTTTTTTTTTTTTTTTTTTTATGGTTCCACTGTACATTGACAGCAGAATTTACTACATTTGTAACTCTTTGAAAGACTTAAACATTTGTGTAACTATGACACTTTGTGGCTGTTTTGGGTACAGCAACTCTTTTCAATTCTTTTCACTTGTACTTGGGTCCCATTAGAGCTGATGAAACTACAAGACATTTACTTGTTAATCAATAATCTTGAAAGATTTGAAATATTTTTAATGCCATGCTGTGTTAGAGGCACAGGTTTAGCTTTAAAATCGCATAAACAGTAATGTATTAATAATTTTCTGAAGATGT
This sequence comes from Onychostoma macrolepis, assembly GCF_012432095.1. Lineage (NCBI taxonomy): Eukaryota > Metazoa > Chordata > Actinopteri > Cypriniformes > Cyprinidae > Onychostoma > Onychostoma macrolepis. The sequence continues at coordinate 14,943 of NW_026704653.1, forward strand.
TTTAATCTCAAATGTCTCACTTGTCTACCCATTTGTACTTTAACATTGGTGCATGGAGTCAATATGTAGCCTACATCTTTCATTACAACACTAGTGGAAAATGAGGCATATCTTTATGCAAAATATTCAGCATGTTATTTTCCATAACCTGTTGTGTTTAAAATTCTAAATATTTATAACACTTTGTATTTACAAATTCATCATATACATTTACACATTTTACTGAATTTAGCATATTTTAAAATTAACAAACCTAATTTATATACAAAAATGGCAAACTAAAAATAGTCACAGTGGCAACTGGAATGACATTCTGCATTTAATAAGAATGATTATGCTGCCTTTCCTAACAAATAATTGATATCACAAATGTATTAATCAAGCTCATAATACAGAGTCACATAATACAGAGGTGGATGGAAACTTGTTCAGGGTGAGACAATCATTTTGACCTCTTGACAATTCATCGATATCACAAAAACATGAAATCCTCAATAATTATGAACCATCTTACGAGTTAACATTGTCTTGCATTAAACTCTTTCTCCTCTTCTGTCCAGTGCAGTTCTGTCTCTGTCTCTGTCTTGTCGGATGATGTAACGTCCTGCCAGCTGCAGGTCCCAGTTGTAGCGGGCAAGGTTTTTTTGGCATTCCTCACGAGAGCATTGAGTCATGTAATACAGCTGGTCTGTCTGATGATGTAATGCAAAAACAAAAGAATAAGTACAAGTAATGCAATGATTTACAATGAATAAACAAGGGCTAATTCTCTGTTACCTTATGCTGCTGCTCCGCCTGTACAGGATTCCAGTCATTGCGATAGAGATTTCTGAACCTGCTTAAATCACTCCATGTACCGCCTCCTGAACCTGATGACCAATCAGCATTTAACATATCAGTAACAGCATTAAAGAGGAATTATATTATTAAATATATATATATATATATATATATATATATGCTGTACAGTATATGTTATTGAAAATACAGTAAAAACATTATAATTGTGAAATTTATATTTATATTTAACTATTTATATTATTATTGTTTTTATTATTCCTGTGATGGCAAAGCTGAATTTTAAGCAGTCTTTGGTATAACATAATCTTTGAGAAATCATTCTAATATGCTGATTTGGTGCTCAAGAAATATTTCTTATTATTATCAATATTGAAAAAAGTTGTGCTGTTTAATACTTTTGTGGAAACGTTTTTCTTTGATAAATAGAAACTTAAAAAGAACATCATTTATTTGAATTCAAATTATTTTGTAACATTATAAATATCTTTTCAAGGGGTGTAACAATATATTGTGTCAAAATTTAGCAATACAAAAATGCAACAATATATATCATGGATAGTGATATAATGAAAGTTTAGACATTTAATTTAGCATCAAATATGTTGATGGTGCATCTAGTATGGTAAACCCAGAAGGTCATACATTTAAACTCCCATGTGTATTATTATTAAAAATAACTTAAAAATAAAATACATCATTTAACAATATATAATACTTTTATATAATATGTGTCTAACATAATTCTGTATTTTTAGCTCAGCAGAATCATGAATATTTGTATTCCTTAGAGAATATCGCTATTCATTCCTTATGTAATTAAATTTTAATAATAATTCAACTTAATAATAGCATATTAATTAACAGTACTTTTTGTTAACTGATTATCACAAGTCTATCTATTCCATATTAATTTATTTATAGTGAGAAACTGTTAAAATATCAGTGATCATTATAATGTATCAAACCGAATTCTGAAATGAGTATACACACACACACACACACACACACACACACACACACACACACACACACTAATATGTCAGTGTATTCCACTGTTATAAGTACTGAAAACACTTTTACTACACAAAGCAAAGTTGTTGGATCTGAGGGAATCTTCATACTTGTGCTATAACTGCTTCCTTGTCAACTTGTGGCGGATACCTCTCCTTTGCCTTCTCACGCTCTCTTTCTTTCTCTTTCTCAGGTTATACATAAATATTAATATTAAATTATTATTGGATCTCCTTCAATACTTTCAGAATCTTTACTTATTAAAATGATTTTGTTTCTGTATTTTAAAATATATTTTTTATATTAACATATTTTAATGACAGCATATTTATTGAACAAAAATGATTTTATTTTTCAAAATAAGTAGAAAAGGTAACACTTTATTTCGATAGTCCACTTTAGACATTCTACTAACAGCAAGTAACTTGGCAACTACATGTCAACTAGCAGTCATTAGAGTATTAGTAGACTGTCTGCGTAATATCTTCTAACATTTTATTTGTATGGGTCCACAACATACAACACACTGACTATCAGAAACTATATACATATGTCAATTTATTCTACTAACTCTAAACCTGCCTTACTGAGAGTTAGTAGACATGTAATTACAAATTAATGATAATTAGCTGACATGTAGTTGACATGTAGTTACAAAGTTACTTATAGTTAGTAGAATGTATAAAGTGGACTGTCGAAATAAAGTGTAACCGCAGAAAATAGTACAAACTTTGCTAACGTGATTGTTTTGAACAAGTATTAACTTAGACATTATTTTTTGCCTTTTACCCCATGCTGGTGGGCCTTTTACCCCGTATGTGGGGTAAAAGGCCACCCTTGCCACCTCATACATATTCTTTCGAGGCAAGGCAAGTTTGGTAACACTTTACAGTAAGGGTACATGAATTACCATGAATTCATGCATAAATTAATATGTGAATCATGCATTACTTCATGTATTAATATCTCATGAATTATCAGGAACTAACATGAATTCAAAGTCTTTCATTCATGACTTCATGGATGAACAACACCTTAATTAATACATTAACTAAGGCGAGTACATTATCATGATTTATGATTTATTACGCATAATCATGATGTTTTCTTTGTTCACAAAAAAACAAGGTCTTTACTATCTATTGTGGATAAAGATATGCTTATGGTACATGATTCAAAAAAGCATTATTTTGTGCATGTAAGACTACTTGAATTATTAAAGGAATATACAAAAATCCACATTACCTCATGCATGCATACAGGCTAGAACAGTATATCAATTAATGTGAGAACTAATGTTTTTCATTAAATATGATATGAGTTATCAAGCATGTTCATATCACTTTAGTTGAGGGGCCACACACATGATGAAGTCATGAGAAGTTAATGCTTAGTTAATGATGATTACTGTATTTCGATGTTAACAGAATTCACATACTGTGTTCTGTGATTGGCCAATGTACATTTACCTGCAGGCTACTATGAAGAAGATATGAACTGTCATGAATCCGGGTCCACGACGCTCCCTCTCACCACCAGAGGTCACTGTCTCCCGGATTCAATTCCCCAAACTCCACTCACCTCATTATTGTTTAATTTGCCCCAGCTGTGTTCCTGATTGCTGTCCCTTCTTAAGCTCCCTGTGTTTTCTGTTCTGCTCTCGTTCGTCTCACTTTTGTGCCAGGTATGCCTGTTATTTACGTCTGCCCTGTGCCTCGTGTATGTCTTGTTTTCGGTACTTGTGTTTGCTCTGGCTTTTTCCCCTTCGGGGTGGTTTCAGTTGTGTTTTTGTTTATTTTAAAATTTGTTAATAAAGAAGATTCCTTTTGCCAGCACTTGAGTCTTCGCTCCTCCCTACCCGTGACAGTACGAACGAGACATTTGAAGACTCAGCGGCAATGGGAATCTTCTTGTACCCAGCTCCTGGTCGACAGAGGAATCAGGCCCCAGCCAGTGGGCCACATCCTTGCCCACAAGACAATCGCCTTTGGGTATTACGCCGAAGACCTCTTCGAGGTAGGCCAGGAGCTGGGGATTAGAGGAGCAACCTCATCCAGCTGTTTTTAGCGGGCCTGGATGAGCCTGTCAACCGGGAGGAGCTGGGGAGATAGATCGTGGTCCTATTGGGAGATGGTCGACCACGTCATCTACTTGAAGGAGGTGGAGCTGCGGGAGGGTGCCCCCCTCCCAATCTGGGCTGTTGCTCCAAGACCTCCTCGGATCGTGCCAGCCACTTCCAGTGTCTCGGGGGCTTTCTTTGGCCGCCCCGGGCCGAGATGCAGCGTGGAGGATCCTCCACTGATGTCGGTGAGGGGAGCGGCGGCACCCACTCACAAGGCTCCCGCGCCCGCTCACAAAGCTACGGCGGGGATATCCGCGGAGCTTTTCTCTGAGGGGGCAGGGCTCATCTCAGGCCTTCTTGAGGCGGCGGTGCCCGCTCACAAGGCTCTCGAGGCGACGGTGCCCGCTCACAAAGCTCCCGAGGTGGTGGTGCCCGCTCACGAACCTCTCGAGGTGGCGGTGCCCGCTCACGAACCTCTCGAGGCGGCGGTGCCCGCTCACAGTTCCTCCGAGGCGGCGGTGCCCGCTCACGAACCTCTCGAGGCGGCGGTGCCCGCTCACAGTTCCTCCGAGGCGCCGGTGCCCGCTCACAAAGCTCCCGAGGCGGCGGTGCCCGCTCACGAACCTCTCGAGGCGGCGGTGCCCACTCACAGTTCCTCCGAGGTGGCGGTGCCCGCTCACAAAGCTCCCGAGGCGGCGGTGCCCGCTCGCGAACCTCTCGAGGCGGCGGTGCCCGCTCACAAAGCTCCCGAGGCGGCGGTGCCCGCTCACGAACCTCTCGAGGCGGCGGTGCCCGCTCACAGTTCCTCCGAGGCTGCGGTGTCCGCACACAAGGTTCCCGAGGCGGCGGTGTCCGCACACAAGGTTCCCGAGGCGGCGGTAGCCGTTCACGATCGTCCCGAAACGGCGTTGGCCGTTCACGATCGTCCGGAAAAGGCGTTGGCCGTTCACGATCGTCAGCGGCGGTAGCCGCCACGATCCTCACAGGATCCCGGCGGCGGTGTCCGCACACAAGGTTCCCGAGGCGGCGGTGTCCGCACACAAGGCTCCCGAGGCGGCGGTGCCCGCTCACGAACCTCTCGAGGCGGCGGTTCCCGCTCGCGAACCTCTCGAGGCGGCGGTGCCCGCTCGCGAACCTCTCGAGGCGGCGGTGCCCGCTCACAAAGCTCCCGAGGCGGCGGTGCCCGCTCACGAACCTCTCGAGGCGGCGGTGCCCGCTCACAGTTCCTCCGAGGCTGCGGTGTCCGCACACAAGGTTCCCGAGGCGGCGGTGTCCGCACACAAGGTTCCCGAGGCGGCGGTAGCCGTTCACGATCGTCCGGAAAAGGCGTTGGCCGTTCACGATCGTCCCGAAGCGGCGGTAGCCGCTCACGATCCTCACAGGATCCCCGAGGCGGCGGTGTCCGCACACAAGGTTCCCGAGGCGGCGGTGTCCGCACACAAGGCTCCCGAGGCGGCGGTGCCCGCCACGAACCTCTCGGCGGCGGTTCCGCTCGCGAACCTCTCGAGGCGGCGGTGCCCACTCGCGAACCTCTCGAGGTGGCGGTGCCCGCTCACAAAGCTCCCGAGGCGGCGGTGCCCGCTCACGAACCTCTCGAGGCGGTGCCCGCTCACAGTTCCTCCGAGGCTGCGGTGTCCGCACAAGGTTCAGGCGGCGGTGTCCGCACACAAGGTTCAGGCGGCGGTAGCCGTTCACGATCGTCCGGAAAAGGCGTTGGCGTTCACGATCGTCCGGAAAAGGCGTTGGCGTTCACGATCGTCAGCGGCGGTAGCCGCCACGATCCTCACAGGATCCCGGCGGCGGTGTCCGCACACAAGGTTCAGGCGGCGGTGTCCGCACACAGGGTTCAGGCGGCGGTGTCCGCACACAAGGCTCAGGCGGCGGTGCCCGCTCACGAACCTCTCGAGGCGGCGGTTCCGCTCGCGAACCTCTCGAGGCGGCGGTGCCCGCTCGCGAACCTCTCGAGGCGGCGGTGCCCGCTCACAAAGCTCCCGAGGCGGCGGTGCCCGCTCACGAACCTCTCAAGGCGGAGGTGCCCGCTCACAGTTCCTCCGAGGCTGCGGTGTCCGCACACAAGGTTCCCGAGGCGGCGGTGTCCGCACACAAGGTTCCCAGGCGGCGGTAGCCGTTCACGATCGTCCGGAAAAGGCGTTGGCCGTTCACGATCGTCCGGAAAAGGCGTTGGCCGTTCACGATCGTCAGCGGCGGTAGCCGCCACGATCCTCACAGGATCCCGGCGGCGGTGTCCGCACAAGGTTCCCGAGGCGGCGGTGTCCGCACACAGGGTTCAGGCGGCGGTGTCCGCACACAAGGCTCAGGCGGCGGTGCCCGCTCACGAACCTCGAGGCGGCGGTTCCCGCCGCGAACCTCTCGAGGCGGCGGTGCCCGCCGCGAACCTCTCGAGGCGGCGGTGCCCGCTCACAAAGCTCCAGGCGGCGGTGCCCGCTCACGAACCTCTCGAGGCGGAGGTGCCCGCCACAGTTCCTCCGAGGCTGCGGTGTCCGCACACAAGGTTCCCGAGGCGGCGGTGCCCGCTCACAGTTCCTCCGAGGCTGCGGTGTCCGCTCACAAAGCTCCCGAGGCGGCGGTGCCCGCTCACGAACCTCTCGAGGCGGCGGTGCCCGCTCGCGAACCTCTCGAGGCGGCGGTGTCCGCACACAAGGTTCCCGAGGCGGCGGTGTTCGCTCACGTTCCTCTCGAGGCGGCGGCGCCCGCTCATGATCCTCCCGAGGCGGCGGCGCCCGTTCACAAGGCTCCCGAAGCAGCGGAGCCAGCCATTGCCCGTTTCAGGGTGGCAGCTCCGCACACGCTGCTGTGGTGGCCGCTGGTTCTGCCCTGGGTCCCCATCCCGCCGGCGCTGCCTCAGTCTCCAGGTCCCCCACCAGCACATGGACCTGGCTCCCCATCCCTCCCCTTCCCCTGCTCCGTTCCCGCCTGGCCATCCCCCTGGTTGGGTGCTTGGAAATGTCTGGGAGCCATTCCTTAGAGGGGGGGTCCTGTCATGAATCCGGGTCCACGACGCTCCCTCTCACCACCAGAGGTCACTGTCTCCCGGATTCAATTCCCCAAACTCCACTCACCTCATTATTGTTTAATTTGCCCCAGCTGTGTTCCTGATTGCTGTCCCTTCTTAAGCTCCCTGTGTTTTCTGTTCTGCTCTCGTTCGTCTCACTTTTGTGCCAGGTATGCCTGTTATTTACGTCTGCCCTGTGCCTTGTGTATGTCTTGTTTTCGGTACTTGTGTTTGCTCTGGCTTTTTCCCCTTCGGGGTGGTTTCAGTTGTGTTTTTGTTTATTTTATAATTTGTTAATAAAGAAGATTCCTTTTGCCAGCACTTGAGTCTTCGTTCCTCCCAACCCGTGACAATGAACATGCTTGATAACTCATATCATATTTAATGAAAAACATTAGTTTTAACATTAATTGATATACTGTTCTAGCCTGTATGCATGCATGAGGTAATGTGGATTTTTGTATATTCCTTTAATAATTCAAGAAAGAAATGTACCATAAGCATAGCTTTATCCACAATAGATAGTAAAGACCTTGTTTTTTTTTTGTGAACAAAGAAAACATCATGATCATGTGTAATAAGTCATAAATCATGATGATGTACTCCCCTTAGTTAATGTATTAATTAAGGTGTTCATCCATGAAGTCATGAATGAAAGACTTTGAACTCATGTTAGTTCCTGATAATTCATGAGATATTAATGCATGAAGTAATGCATTATTCACACATTAATTTATGCATGAATTCATGGTAATTCATGTACCCTTACTGTAAAGTGTTACCAGTTTATTTATACAGCACATTTCATACACAGTGGTAATTCAAAGTGCTTTACATAAAAGGAAGTGAAATAGTAAAAACAAGGAATTAAAAATAAATCACAACAATAAAAACAAGGAATTTAAAACAGACATTATACAAATTTATTTAAAATGAATTTAAAACAGTTAAGGATAGAAAATTATTATACATAAAATACAGTGCAGTCAGTTTGGATGTAGCACGGTGCTCATTCAACAAATGCACAGCTAAACAGTTTGGAGTCTGGATTTAAATGTGGCTGTAAGGATGAAAGAACCTCAGATACTTTGATCTCCTGAGAAACAGTCAGTACAAACATGCACGGGCATCTTCGAGACACCCCACAGAGTGGAGGTGCAGGAAACTTCCATTTGTTTCTTCTTAAATCCCTCCATCCATCCTTCCTTCTACTCAGTCTGCTCAAAATGGTCAATAGTAGATTGTAATGTTCTACATTAATGCAAGTGATATTTACAGTCATGTTTGGTATCATTTGAATTGTCTCAGGGCGACTGGTACAATGGTCTCATTCTTATAAGAAGTAAATTAAAAGGTAATTCATGGGTTACATGGGGAAACCATGGCATGACCATACTAAAGCTACTATCAGGGAAAGTAATGTTGGTCGGCATATATCTGTAGTAGTGGTCGTGACCTCTGACTAGAAATAATGTTGCTTTATTCAAGTGTGTACAAATCTATGGGGGCTAATTAAAGGTATTTTTAGAATGAGCAAGCATAGGAGCGGCCGTCTAAATTATTAGTCAATTACCTCTGTCTAATAACCAAGACTGATGAGAATGTGACCGTAAGATACGCTAACAGCTGAAGCGATATCTTTGAGCGACATGAGCACCTGAATGAACGAGTACAATAATGGTAAAGAGTTAACTAGAATAATCAAATGTCATAATAATAATAATAATTAGAAATGAACAAATAATCAATTGCCATTTCAATCTAAATTAGAGGTCATAAAATAGAGTCAGATTAGTTAATAAAATGCCAGATTTGAAGTTAACCTAAATTCAATAACTTTGCGCGCTGAAAAGACCGAACATGCAGGAAACCTTCATCCACGATTGGATACCGTCCTTGGACCAAATTTGTGGACCTTACATGGCTAATGTTTTAGCACATCTGGGCCCGTATTCATGAAAAATATTAATGCTAAGAGTTTCTCCTAGTTACGGAATTCTAAGAAAATTCTTAGAAATGTGGGTGTTTCCCCTTAAAATTAAAGAAAAGATCCTAGTAAAGAAAAAAGTAATTCATAAAGCATCTTAACCCTTAAAAGAGGTCTTAGGAGTACGGACGAGGACTTTTAAGAGGCTTAAGAGTTTCTTTAGCAGCGGAGAAAATGGACGAAACATGAAGAGGGAGAAGAGATGTGTTGCACACAATGCATGACAGTGAGTTAATAAGACACTACACATTAGATTGTGCAGGAATCAGGTTTGTGACCGATCTTATTAGAGACACGCTAACATCTCCGACAACACGCAGAAATGCCATAGCGCCAGAAAATCATTACATTAACTACATTAACATATTTGGCAACTGGAAAAATGCAACTCTGCAGCAGCGGTGATTTGGGTCTCTACCTGACAGCACTTTCAGAACCTTATTGTGTTGCTGTTCATTTCCTATAAAATACGTTAAGCATGACAGCATGGTAAATAAAAAAATATAGAATATATATACATATATAATGTGTGTGTGTGTGTGTGAGAGAGAGAAATTTTGATTTTTGAAAAACACTTTATTCACAAATAGCCCAAATTACATTTTCACAAAGTTTTTTTTTTTTTCACACTCAGAAACAGAAAAATAATTCATCTTCAGCTATTGTACATAACACATCATGACTACACTATTTCATTTTAAAAGTGGAAAGATCATTCATGACATTATAATAATTACTTTAATTCTTGCTTTGAGTAAAGACCTAAAAGCCATAACCACATCATCATTACACCCTTGCTCTAGTTTACTTTTCCTACTCATATAAATCGCCAATTTCGCTTGCCCAAGAATAAAATTCAGTAATTGAAACACAATACGTTTTTTCTGTGCATACTTAAAACCAAAAATAAATGTTTCAGGATGGAAACTCTCATTAAACTTGTCACATTTCTTGAACCAACACAAATAAATGTTTAAGCCTAAAACAGTACATAAAAGCATGAAAAACTGTTTCTTTTTGAAAACAGAATGGACAACCAGAGTTAATCTTAGAATCCAAAATAGAAATAAAAGAATTAACCGCAATGGCTCCATGAAGAATTCTCCATTGCAAATCTCCTGTTCTCTTTGATAATGGTGGCTTATATAACACTCTCCATTCAGGTTTCACATCATCACATAATTTAAAGACTGAACGCCATGGGGTATCAATTCTTTTATCAATTTTTATCAAGAAAAAACAAAAAATCAACAGAAAAGGATCTTCCTTGTTTAATAAAATACCTGAACATTCTTCAAAGAACGGTTTGATTGTCAAACAGGGGAAAGGGTCTTCACTATCGGGAATATTATTCCCTGAAAAAAAGTCAGCTTCTCTTCACTTGTAAAGGCCTCTGTCAATTTTGTTAAAAACCGATTTATTGAGCGAATAGATCGGAGTCCCAGTCTTTTTGCTACAGCCTCTGTTTCCTTAAAATGAGGTCTAGTTAGAGACAGTAACTGATCTAAAACAAAAACTCCTGAATTCTGTAGCACCTTGCTGAATTCCGGTAAAAAAAAGTAGAAGAAATGTCTAATCTTGCCTTGCAGATCAAAGGCTCCCTTAATAACCAGTAAATGGAATGAAAATTCTCCATATTTTGGATGTGAAAAAAACTCCACACTTTAAAAACATTCTGATAAAAAAGAGGCAGGTGTGAGAGGTTCAAACATTTGGAGTCCATCAAGAAAAGGGATCTATCCTGAGCAAAGTTTCCAACAGTCTGTAGTATACTGCAACTGATAGCCCTCCAGCTTACATTGACTGGTCCATCTAAAAGTCTTTGTAGAAAATGTAACCGGAAAGTTGCAATCCTGCTCTGTAAATGAATTAAACCTTGACCACCTTCTTCTTTAGGTAAATACAATATGCTCTGTGGGATCCAATGAAGTTTATCCCAAAAGAAATCAACAAAAACCGCTTGGATTTCAGCCAACAATTTTTCAGGGGGATCAATACATGCCAGTCTTTGCCATAAAAGTGAGGCAACCGAGTTATTAACAATAAGCGTTCTTCCTCTAAAGGACATGTTGGGTAAAAGCCATTTCCATTTGTCTAGCCGACCTCTAACTTTTTGTAACATTCCATCCCAGTTTTTTTGTGAAACACTATCATCCCCTAAAAACACTCCCAGATATCTAATGCCCCATCTACGCCAACATAAACTTTCAGGTAGAATAGGTTTTCCATCATTCCAAACTCCCAATAACAAAGCATCACTTTTTTTCCAATTAACTTTTGCGGAAGGCCATTTTCCAAATTCCTCTATTAATTTCGATAAAACATGTATATCCTCTTGTTTATTGATTATTATTATAACGTCATCAGCATATGCTGATAAACAAAACTTAAAATCACAATGTGGTACTCTTAACCCATCCAATCTTTTCCTAATTTGTTGGATTAGTGGTTCAATAGCAATAGAATATAACATACCTGACAAAGAACATCCTTGTCTAATTCCCCTGCTAACCTCGCCCGGCGAGGCTTACCCGTCTGATGCAATGAGTCTTGATCTCCTGTCGGATGTCGCGAGAGTCCTCCTTGTCGGACTTCCCAAACCCTTTTTACCTGTTAAGCCGATAGGACCCACTCGTCCGATGTCCGGAGTCTTGATCTCCAGTTGGAGGCTTCATGCGCCCTCTCGGTCAGCTACTCTGTCCCTACCTGGTCACATGGCATTTACGTACCTCGGTGCACTTTTTAGCGTGACATGAAATACGTACAAATAAGTACATATCACTGCAGTTTCCAAAATAAATGAACACTTTCACACAAATGTTGTGATTAATAAAGCGTAATTTTCGCACAATTACTTGAAGAATATCATGCAATGACTTCAAAACAATATTAATATGCTGGGAGATTTGAAAACTGATGCTTTTGAACGTTAGCATCACACACATCCAGCTTCATATCTATGGGTTTTCATACTTGATAAGTTTGTTCGGTAGCTCACGGAGAACGGAGACAGACTTAGGAGACGACAAGCACCGGTTCGAATCCCGTGTAGCTACGGTTCGACAAAGCAGTTAAAATCTGCGTAAAAGGAAGTTCAAATGGCACAGTTGCATCAGCTAATACATTTTTATATCAGTTTAGCATTTGTTAACAGTATCGGGTAGGTTTAGGGCAGGATTTGGTGTAGGGCATATTTCCAACACGATAGAGCATTAACCTTTAGCGACAGTCCCCGGATATTTGAATTCTGAACCGCAGCAATACGTATCTGAAGCAACGTAATAAAAAAAACAGCAATACGTACCAATATCTACGTAATAAAAACGTGCCAGGGTTCACATATTGAACCTGTGTTTTAGCACCACTCAGTGGACATTTCTATTTCAAACTGCGGCGAAACGTGCAGCAAGGTACGTAAAACGGTGTCGCACAAAAAGTGCGCAGAGGTACATATTTTTATGAGACCAGGTTGCTCTGTCCTCTGATTAGCAGGGGCTGACGGCCAGCAGGGCCCGTATGCCGACTCCGTGAGCTGCCCCACTCAAGGCAACTCGGGCCCTCCTGGTCTCTTTCGGCCTGCCAAACAGGCGACTTCTCGAAACCAGCTCCCGCCAGATCTCAGTGCGAGTTTTTTTTGGTGGGGGGGGTTGTCTAATCTGGCAGCTGTCCAACACCTAATTGCTTTTTGGGAGGTACTCTGGGTTCGGGCCATTCACGAGCTCAGGGCCCTTCTCCGGACAGCATGCCAAATACGCATTACTATACTCCAGCTAATTATATTATGAGGCATGTAGCCTCCACGGGGAAGTCGTGGCCTAATGGTTAGAGAGTCGGACTCGTAATCCAAAGGTTGCGAGTTTGAGTCTCGGGCCGGCAGGAATTGTAGGTGGGGGGAGTGAATGTTCAGCGCTCTCTCCACCCTCAATACCATGACTGAGGTGCCCTTGAGCAAGGCACCGAACCTCCAACTGCTCCCCGGGCGCTGCAGCATAAATGGCTGCCCACTGCTCCGGGTGTGTGTTCACAGTGTGTGTGTGTTCACTGCTGTGTGTGTGCACGTTGGATGGGTTAAATGCAGAGCACAAATTCCGAGTATGGGTCACCATACTTGGCCGTATGTCACTTCACTTTCACTTTCACTTTCACTTTCACTTATATGTAAGTGTGAACTCGTGAAATATTGCAGTGAAACAATAATTTCTCATAATCATGTTGGAAATGAGCAAAAATAAAAACCTGAGCCACTTTGACAGGGGTCAAACTGTTATGGCAAGGCGTCTGGGTTATAATATCTCTAAAAAAAAGTCTTGTGGGTTGCTCCAGATCAACAGTGGTGAAAATTTAGCAACAGTGGTCCAAGGTGGGACAAACCAGGAACAGGGTGTTGGGCTCTCAAGACTCATCAGTGTATGAGGGCAACAGAAGTTCTGCTGCAGTACATCACACATAATCTTAATGATGGTTATGGGAGGAATGTATCACAACACACAGTTCATCACACTTTCATTGCACAACAGCAGACCAATCAGAATGCAGATGATGACCCCTGTCCGCTGTTGAAAGCGCCTACAGTGGGCATGAGAGTGTCAGAACTGGAGCAGAGGAAGAAGGCCATCTAATCTGATGAGTCCCTTTTTCTTTTACATTATGTGGACAAGGAAGCCCGGTGGAGCCAAGGGGATGATGGTCCCAGGTGAAGCAAAGAGAGCGAAGAGCCAAGGTGGAACTGACTGCTCAAGAGACCTAGGAGGAGTGATGAGCACTGAGACCCTAGGTGGAGCTATAGACTATAGCTATGGAAGCCAGGGAATAAAAGTATTAAAAAAACATAATTTTGAGTTTATATTTCAAAATTCTAACTTTTTTCTCACAATTCCGAGATTATATCTCACAATTCTGATAAGAAAAATCATCTCGATATTCTCTCTTTTCACCCCAGCTCCCCTCTTTTCTCATTATATCCCACACTTCTGTCTTTTTCCCTGAAAACTGACAAACTCGCAATTGTTGATTCTTACCTCCAATGGCGCAACAATAAATTTTTTCTTATTCCATGGATTTTACCCGTTTCCCTCCACTTGTTCTGCCACCACAATGCGTGCACAGCTGCAAGTGGTGTAACTGTGACGTCTACTCCAAATTGGTCTATAGGGTCAACCATGCCGCGCTGAGCAGGGCAGACCAAGGCAGATCAACATGGGCTGGAGTACTAGGCAGTGCAGGTGGGGGTGAACCAACAGGCTTAATGGGGCCACACAAGTCAGACATACAATTCAAATATTCAAATATTTTGCTGACATGGAATAGGCTGAGGAGGTGGGGGGCAGTGGGAGCATCAACATAGGAGACTTGGAGCCAGTTGATAGAGGAGAATTGAGACTGACCAGGATCAGCAGATGAGGAAGGGACTGGGCACAGAGGAAAACCAAGACATCCAGAATTTCAGGCTGGGGAACACTGGAACTCTCCGATTCAGATGAACTGCTTTGATCATGATTATTACTTCCTCATCTAGCTCCACCAATATTCCCACAGTTACAGAAGTACAACCAGATACAGACATGGTCAGACAGCTGGAATGGACATGACAGCAGGCATTTGCTCAGGGTCCATGGCGGGCATCAACTCTGGCTCTGAGTCTGTAGTGGGCTCAGGTTCAGGGTCCGTGGTGGGTATGGGCTCGGCCCAGATGAATGAGGGCATTATGATGGGAATAGTCCTGGGTGTGGCTGTGAATCTGAACATAAAGTTTAATATTGGTCAAAGGCTGTAGGCTGAACAAAGGAAAACTGTGCCAATACATACAGTTTTCCAAATGAAATTAATCACAAAAATCAATATTTGTGATATCAGATTACACAATTTATTAGACTGATGTATAAAAAGCAATGGACATTAAGCTGTGCTGACTTTATTATGTGCTGTTTCCATTTTACCACAGAAACTAAGCTTGTCACACTTCTCTCTCTCTGTCTGTCTCTCTTCATTAAAAACTAGCCATGATGAAACTTGCCTTACCCACAAAGTAGCAGAAGTCTACTAAACACTGTTTTTGGAATCTGTTGACAATAAAGTTTTCACTTTATTGTCATTTACATCTCATAATTTCAATGACTAAGGTAGTTTGAACTGCATTCAGGTTTCCAGTTTTCAGTTAATTTGAGCCATCTTGTTCAGGGCATATGAGTTTCTCTTTCTGAAGTCTTAACCCATTTGTGCCCAAATTTTTCTGAATGGTTTTATGCATATAGACATGTTAATAGTGTCCTATGTGAATATGTTCTGCATTTATTTTCCAAAGGATTTTTTTTTTTTTTTTTTTTTTTTTAATCGTATTTGAATGTGCGGCAACTATAGTTGCCGGTTGGCAAATATGTTGTATGTACCCCTTCAATCTCATATTTGAATAGAAGGAGAATATTTTACATATAACTCAAAATAACTGCTTTCAACAGATCGATCTTTATTCATGAACAAATTTATTATGTATAAAAGTCACATTCGATGCAAACCCACAAAAGTTGCATGTAGCTTATAATCTCTTGAATATGAATACTCAACAAACAACAAATCCATTTGTCTTAAAGTGGTGGAACATAGTGCAGAACAAAGTGCAGCCATTAAGTTGCCCCAACAGGGCATTGTGTATCAAAAAGTTAAATGAAAATATATAAATAAAAATAAATAAATACAGTGAGGAAAATAAGTATTTGAACACCCTGCTATTTTGCAAGTTCTCCCACTTAGAAATCATGGAGGGTCTGAAATTGTCATCGTAGGTGCATGCCCCTGTGAGAGACATAATCTAAAAAAAATCCAGAAATCACAATGTATGATTTTTAACTATTTATTTGTATGATACAGCTGCAAATAAGTATTTGAACACCTGTCTATCAGCTAGAATTCTGACCCTCAAAGACCTGTTAGTCTGCCTTTAAAATGTCCACCTCCACTCCATTTATTATCCTAAATTAGATGCACCTGTTTGAGGTCGTTAGCTGCATAAAGACACCTGTCCACCCCATACAATCAGTAAGAATCCAACTACTAACATGGCCAAGACCAAAGAGCCGTCCAAAGACACCAGAGACAAAATTGTACACCTCCACAAGGCTGGAGTACTAGGCAGTGCAGGTGGGGTGAACCAACAGGCTTAATGGGGCCACACAAGTCAGACATACAATTCAAATATTCAAATATTTTGCTGACATGGAATAGGCTGAGGAGGTGGGGGCAGTGGGAGCATCAACATAGGAGACTTGGAGCCAGTTGATAGAGGAGAATTGAGACTGACCAGGATCAGCAGATGAGGAAGGGACTGGGCACAGAGGAAAACCAAGACATCCAGAATTTCAGGCTGGGGAACACTGGAACTCTCCGATTCAGATGAACTGCTTTGATCATGATTATTACTTCCTCATCTAGCTCCACCAATATTCCCACAGTTACAGAAGTACAACCAGATACAGACATGGTCAGACAGCTGGAATGGACATGACAGCAGGCATTTGCTCAGGGTCCATGGCGGGCATCAACTCTGGCTCTGAGTCTGTAGTGGGCTCAGGTTCAGGGTCCGTGGTGGGTATGGGCTCGGCCCAGATGAATGAGGGCATTATGATGGGAATAGTCCTGGGTGTGGCTGTGAATCTGAACATAAAGTTTAATATTGGTCAAAGGCTGTAGGCTGAACAAAGGAAAACTGTGCCAATACATACAGTTTTCCAAATGAAATTAATCACAAAAATCAATATTTGTGATATCAGATTACACAATTTATTAGACTGATGTATAAAAAGCAATGGACATTAAGCTGTGCTGACTTTATTATGTGCTGTTTCCATTTTACCACAGAAACTAAGCTTGTCACACTTCTCTCTCTCTGTCTGTCTCTCTTCATTAAAAACTAGCCATGATGAAACTTGCCTTACCCACAAAGTAGCAGAAGTCTACTAAACACTGTTTTTGGAATCTGTTGACAATAAAGTTTTCACTTTATTGTCATTTACATCTCATAATTTCAATGACTAAGGTAGTTTGAACTGCATTCAGGTTTCCAGTTTTCAGTTAATTTGAGCCATCTTGTTCAGGGCATATGAGTTTCTCTTTCTGAAGTCTTAACCCATTTGTGCCCAAATTTTTCTGAATGGTTTTATGCATATAGACATGTTAATAGTGTCCTATGTGAATATGTTCTGCATTTATTTTCCAAAGGATTTTTTTTTTTTTTTTTTTTTTTTTTAATCGTATTTGAATGTGCGGCAACTATAGTTGCCGGTTGGCAAATATGTTGTATGTACCCCTTCAATCTCATATTTGAATAGAAGGAGAATATTTTACATATAACTCAAAATAACTGCTTTCAACAGATCGATCTTTATTCATGAACAAATTTATTATGTATAAAAGTCACATTCGATGCAAACCCACAAAAGTTGCATGTAGCTTATAATCTCTTGAATATGAATACTCAACAAACAACAAATCCATTTGTCTTAAAGTGGTGGAACATAGTGCAGAACAAAGTGCAGCCATTAAGTTGCCCCAACAGGGCATTGTGTATCAAAAAGTTAAATGAAAATATATAAATAAAAATAAATAAATACTGTATGTAAAGTGCCCTCCAATAATATTGGCACCCTTGGTAAATATAAGCAAAGGAGGCGGTTAAAATAAATTTGCATTTTTTATTCTTTTGATCTTTCATTCAAAAAATTCACAAAATTCTAACCTATCACTGAAGTAAAACAACTGAAAGTGTGTGTGTGTGTGTGTGTGTGTGTGTGTGGGGGTCTCTTTGTGAAATAAATGCTTTCTCTAGTTCATGTTGGCCACAATTATTGGCACCCAATTATTGCAACGTCTTTTTCCCAAGATAACAGCTCTGAGTTTTCTCCTGTAATGCCTGAAGAGTTTGGGGAACACCTGATAAGTGATCAGAGACCATTCCATCATACAGAATATCTCCAGATCCTTCAGATGCACAGTTCCATGTTGGTGCTTCTTCTCTTCAGTTTACCCCACTCATTTTCTATAGGGTTCAGGTCAGAGTACTTGGACGGCCATGGCAGAAGCTTTATTTTGTGCTCAGTGACACATTTTTGTGTTGATTTTGATGTTTGTTTTGGATTATTGTCCTGATGGAAGATCCAACCACTGCCCATTATAAGATTTATTGAGTAAAATATATCTGAAGTATATTCCCATTCATATTTACATTTTTTTAGCACACCCGGGTGACTAGGAGCATGACATTGTCCAGCCATGACTTCCTGTTCCACAGGATTATAATTGAAAAAAAAAAAAATAAAATCTAAACCTGACTCACCTCATATTTCTAGAGGTGCCAATAATTGTGGCCAACATGCATTGGAGCAAAAACATTTATTTCATCATGAGGTTTTCTCCCCACTTTCAATTGTTTTACTTCAATTGTTTTTGTGAATTTTTTTAATGAAAGATTAAAAAACAAAAAATTACTGCATTTTTTTTTAAAAGTAATACTGCAGTTTTTGTTACATGTAGAAAAATGCAGTTTTTTGGACACGAAAAAACGTCTCCAGGTTACACATGTAACCATGGTTCCTTGAGGGAACGAGACGCTGCGTCACAACGCTTTGGGAACGCCCCTGCGTGACCGGCTCTGAATCTGTTGTGTAATCTGTCCAATGGAAGGGCGCGACGTCATAGGCGGGTGACGTCAGAGACCAGGAAGCATAAAAGCACGTGCGGCAAAGCCGGCGTCAGCCTCAAGTCATGAAGAACTGCGCTGGCAGGGATGCCGGAAGTATGGCAACGTGACGCAGCGTCTCGTTCCCTCAAGGAACCATGGTTACATGCGTAACCTGGAGACGTTCCTCTTCGGGAACTCGAGCGGCCTCATCCTCAGTGCACCGCGGAGGAAGCGTGTCACCAGGGGGTGTTTGCCCACTGTGTTTCCATCGAACGGTGAGTGGTAAGCCGATAATGCCGCCACATGCACCTTCAATGTGGAGTGGGATACCCCTGCAGAGAGTCTAGCCTGCAGATACTCGAGAACTGTACCAACTGGGCAGTTAACAGGGTCTTGCTGGCGAACTCTGCACCATGAAGTGAAGAATTTCCACTTCAGGGTGTACACTTTCCTCGTAGAGGGAGCTCTGGATTGGAGAATGGTCTCTACTACCTCAGCTGGGAGACCAGAAGCTATGAGCTGTGCCCCCTCAGGGGCCACACCCACAGTTTCCACAACTCCGGGCGGGGGTGCAGAATGGCGCCCCCTGCTTGTGAGAGGAGATCCCTCCTGATGGAATCTCCCATGGAGAGCTGTCTAGGAGGGAAATCAGGTCCGAGAACCATACTCAGCCCGGCCAGAACGGGGCTACTAACAGCAGGCGAACACCGTCTCGGCGCACTCTCGTCAGAACTCCCGGGAGCAGAGCGATCGGGGGAAAGGCGTACAGACGAAGCCTCGGCCATGCCTGTACCATAGCATCCAGTCCCAGGGGAGCTGGAGGAGCTAGAGAGAACCAGAGGGGACATTGCGCATTCACTCGAGTCGCGAAGAGGTCCACTTCTGCCTGATAAAACATTCTCCATATCTGCTTCACTACCTCGGGGTGAAGCATCCATTCCCCGGGCCTCGGCCCCTGTCTCGACAGTACGTCTGCTCCCACATTCAGATACCCAGGAATATACAGTGCTCTCAGTGAGAGGAACTTGTCCTGGGACCACAAGAGGACCTGATGTGCCAGTTTGTACAATGGGCGCGAACGCAGACCCCCCTGGTGGTTGATGTAAGAGACCACTGCTGTGTTGTCGGTGCGCACCAACACATGGTGACCTCTCAGGTCTGAGAGGAAATATTTCAGTGCTCGATAGACTGCCAGCATCTCCAGACAATTGATGTGCCATAGGAGATGGCGGCCACTCCACAGACCGCAGGCTGAGCGGCCACTCATGACTGCTCCCCAACCGGTGAGAGACGCATCCGTCGCTAACGGCAACTGGCGACACGGAGCTCCCAGCACCGGGCCCTGATTTAAGAACCAAGTTTTCCTCCACATGTCTAGGGTTCGCACACATCGTCGAGACACCCTGATCGTGCGAAGTGGGCTTCCCCTCGGGGAAAACCCCTTGGTTTTGAGCCACCACTGTAGGGGTCTCATGTATAACAGGCCAAATGGTAACACATTGGACGCAGCTGCCATCAGACCCAGCAATCTCTGAAACTGCTTGACAGTGAGTGACTGGCCTTCTCTCACTCTCTTGACTGACGCGAGGATCGACTCGATCCGAGCAGGAGACATTCGTGCCTGCATCGTGGTCGAATCCCACACCACGCCTAAATAAGTGGTCCTCTGTACCGGAGAAAGCACACTTTTCTTGGCGTTTAGTCTCAACCCCAACTGTTTCATGTGAGCGAGGACGACATCTCGATGTCTCGCCGCTTCCGTCTCCGACTGAGCTAGAATCAGCCAGTCGTCGATATAATTTAGTATGCGGATGCCCTGAAGCCGCAATGGAGCTAGTGCTGCATCCACTACCTTTGTAAACGTGCGGGGTGAGAGTGCTAGACCGAAGGGAAGAACCCGATATTGGTATGCTTTGCCCCCAAAAGCGAACCTTAGGAACTTCCTGTGACATGGAAGGATGGATGCGTGGAAGTATGCGTCTTTTAGATCTATTGTGACAAACCAGTCCTCGGACCTGATTTGTGACACAACTTGCCTCAGCGTGAGCATCTTGAACTTCAGCTGACTGGCTGAGCGGTTCAGTTGATGCAGATCTATTATCGGACGCAACCCTCCATCCTTTTTGGGAACTATGAAATACCGGCTGTAAAACCCGGATTCCCTCTCGTGAGGAGGAACCACCTCGATGGCCTCCTTCTTTAATAGGGTTTTCATTTCTTGTTCCATAACCAGAGCCTGCTCGGGGCCCACCAGCGTGGGAGTCACGCCGCTGAAGCGCGGCGGTGAAAAAGCGAACTGAATTCGATACCCCTTTTCTATAGTCTGCAAGATCCATTGAGATACATTTGGCAGTCGTTTCCATGCTGCTAACTAATCTACTAAGGGAACCAGCCTCTCGAGGCTGGCCTCTGGTGTTAGAGGCGGCAGCTCGGACTCCTGTGACGGCGCACCGCCAAGCGGGGCCCGAACTATCCGTTTTATAGACCCCCTCAGGGGTGACGTGCGTCTCAGTCCCCTTGTGTCGGACTGAGCGCAGCGTCGAGGGCACTGGGGAGAGATGGGCACCATGTAATGCCTCTCTTCCCCAGAGGGGTCTGCCCTCCGAAGTCCTGCACCCCCATGTGTCAGGACTTTTTCTTCTGGGACCTCCTGGCCGTAAGTACGGACCTCAGATCCGGCTTTGACTTCGAGGCCCCAGATGAGTAGCGCTGTTTCTGGCCCCGCCGCGGGGGGGCACGAGAGGCAACGCTCTCTTTTTGAGCCTCTCTGTATGAGGAGCCGGTACTCGTTGAGGGCTGCTCCCGCCCAGCAGTCCCCTGAGCCCGAGAGCGACGAGGGAGGAACCGCTGGAACGCCGCCGCTTGCTTCCTCGCCTCCTGAAACCTGTCGATGACCAAGTTGACAGCGGCAGACCCTGTCCTTGTCCTTCATATCCGACAGGGTCAGCCACGGATGTCTCTCTGCTGCCACCATCGCAGCCATTGAGCGCCCAATTGCACGGGCGGTCTCCTTCGTGGCGCGGAGAGACAAATCAGCGGTCCTCCTGAGCTCCGCGATATCATCGGAGCTCACCTGCTCGCGCTCATCGAGCTCTTTCAGCAGATCAGCTTGGTACGCCTGTAACACAGACATTGTGTGCAGACACGCACCAGCTTGACCCGCTGCCGAGTACCCCCTGCCCACGAGCGTAGATGTTGTATGCAAAGGCTTTGTGGGCAGGGCCGGAGCCTTCAAGGACGATGCCACATCTGGAGACAGATAGCTCGCGAGCGTCTGTTCTACCTTTGGCATCGCCCTATAGCCGCGCTCATTCAAACCCGCGACATTCCCATAATAGTCAGACGCGGGAATGAAGAGGCGGGCCGAGTACGGTCTTCCCCACGATCTACACACCTCAGTATGCAGATCGGGAAAAAAAGGCAGGCTCCGATGCGGAGGTGGCGGCCGAGCGCGCAAGAAACGTTCATCAAGTCTGCTCTTGCGCGGCTCGGTCTGCTGCTCGGCTGGCCAGTCGATCTTAAGCTTATCAACAGCGCGAGTCAACACCTCCAGCAGCTCCTCATACTGTAGGGATTGGGGCGGCTCATCGACGCTCTCCATCTCTCCCTCCTCGGAGGAAGACCGGTCGAGCGTCGAGCCCGCTCCGCGGGAGGAAGCCGCCTTCTTTTCTCTGCGACCTTTCCAGGAGCGGGCGCTCGATCTGGAGGCGGTGGACGGAGACAGGGACTCGCCTGTCTCCATTTCCACGTCCAGATCGAGCTGTGAGCCCCACGAGTGCAGACACCGCACTGCCTCGGCAGCAGCGGGACCCGAACCGCGGGGCACACTCGTGAAAATCCTGTCCACAAACAAGGATTTTCGGGAGCGGAGTGTACGCCGCGGCAAGCGCTCACAGTGAGGGCAATCAGCCCCCCCACTTAGCGCAGCCGCTGCATGCTCCGCTCCCAGGCAAGCCACGCAAAGCTCGTGTGTGTCTCCCGCCGTGATGAAGCGATTGCAGGGAGACACACACGGCTTGAACAAGCGTGACTTGCCCTCGCCCTTAATGCCACTCATAGACATTATGTGTGCAGATCAGTGTAGTGTCTTATCGAGTGCAGTTTTGTGTATTTCTGTGAAAGTGCTTGTTTTGCATACAACAGAGAAACAGACACACAGAGAGTGCGGTTCTGAATGACAGAAGGCTGACGCCGGCTTTGCCGCACCCGCGTGCTTTTATGCTTCCTGGTCTCTGACGTCACCCGCCTATGACGTCGCGCCCTTCCATTGGACAGATTACACAGCAGATTCAGAGCCGGTCACGCAGGGGCGTTCCCAAAGCGTTGTGACGCAGCTCGAGTTTCCGAAGAGGAACTGCATTATTGCCATGTTACTGCAATACATCTGAAGTACTATTGAAATACAACTGCAGTAGAGCTGTAGTATTACTAACAAACAACTGCAATAGAACTGCATTATTACTGCAATACAGCTGAAGTATTACTACAGTTATACTGCAATAAATCTGCAGTAGTACTGCAATAATACAACTGAAGTACAATTCAGTACTACCAAAGTGCAATACTAATAAAATGCTGTACAGTAACACTGAAATGCAACCAGTTTTATTTTACACAACTGCAATATAATAAATTAAGGTACAAAACAACAGTGAATGTCTCAAACAGCAATGCAACAATAAATTATTTTACTTTTCTTTAAACTTAAAAGTATTTAGTGTTTATTTACAAATCACACAATCATGCACATTTCTTCCCTCATTATTCAGACAGGTTTCATTTTTTGAAGAGCTTATCCTCATCATTCTGCTTGGTTCTTATGACTGCCTTCATCTCAGATGTGGAAACACTATTTTGGATGTAGTCTGGAAAAACAAAAACAAAAACTATCAGAAATTCTCAAGTTTCAGTTACACTTTCCACCACAGGCATATTTAGTATGCTTAAAATATATCTTGAATTGTGATGTCACCAAGTGTTTGTGTAAAGTATTCATTCTACTCCCATTTCTTATGGCATATTGGTCAGCATTAACAGTGTCTTTGAACACTCCAGGTAACAGAAGTTAAAAGGTTGGTTCACCCAAAAATGAAAATTCTGTCATCAATAACTCACCCTCATGACGTTCCAAACCCGCAAGTCTTTCGTTCATCTTCAGAACACAAATGAAGATCTTTATAATGAAATCTCAGAGCTTTCTGTTCCTCCACTGATAGTCCATGCAACTACCGCTTGCACAATAAAATGCATTTCTGGAAAAAAGCATAGGCACAATCATGTTTAAATACTGTACAGAGTCCTCAAATTATTTGCCCTCTTTATCATTTTGGTTTTTCGTTCAAAATTCTAACCTATTTTATAAAAATTTATTACAATTCTATTATTTTAATTAATTAAATAAAAAAAGAAAAAAAGAAAAAAACATAGTTTACAAATATACAAGTATATAATTTAAATATATTATTAGAATACAGTATATAGAATATATGTGTTCCACAGTTATTGTGCCCCCTTCATTTAATACTTTGTGTAACCTATAACCCTCTTCACACATAAGTGCTAGGTGTGCATTTCATGATTTTAATGCATGAGGTGGAGGCAAAGAACCACCTGACATGAAACAGGTTGCCTCCATTGAAGTCGATTAAAATTGTGTAATACACACCTGTTACAGCTAGTTTAAAAAATTAAGTTAAAGCTGCCTTTAAAGAGATAGCTAACCCAAAAATGAAAATTCAGTCATTAATTAGTCACCCTTGTGTGGTTTCACACTCGAAAGACCTTCATTCCTCGTTGGAACACAAACAAAGATATTTTTAAAGAAACAGAGAGCTTTCTGACCCTGCATAGACAGCAACGCAACTTACACATTCAAGTTCCAGAATGGTAGCATCACAATGGATGAGTGTTGTGTTCATGCGTCAGAAGACAAAACTGAGGTTAAACCACTGGAGTCACATGGATTACTTTCGCAATGTCTTTCCTATTGTTCTGGAACTTAAATGTGTAAGTTGTGTTGCTGCCTATAAAGGGGTCAGAAAGTTCTCTGATTTCATCAAAAATATCTTAATTTGTGTTTTGAAGATGAATGAAGGTCTTACGGGTTTGGAACGACATGACGGTGAGTAATTAATGACAGAATTTTCATTTTTGGGTGAACTATCCCTTTAATGTTTGTGGAGTACAATTTGAGTGGAAGGGTAAAACCAAGTTAATTTTTATTAGTTTGTTTGGTTACAGGTCTTTAGATCTAGCGTTCTGACTGTATGTGTGTGCTACAGTACAAGCAGCGCATTGATTTAAAATAGCGATGAAACTGATTGTAATTATCTGCATTCATTGTTTTAATGCACACCTTCCAGTCAATCAACAAAAAAAAATGTTGAGAGCTGATGTTAAGCATTGAGAATAATTGCTGTTATAACTAGATTTCATTACCTTTCCATTCTCTCTCTGTTTTAATACTGAAATTACACTAATATTGTAAATCTTCTTTTAGCTCTTTGATTTCATTTAACTCCTCGATCTCTTCATGTCTGAAGATCTCTTCCATGGCTGAGGAGACAGGACTTGGTACACTTGATTTCTCCAGCACTCCCACTGGTCTTAGTTTCTGAAATACAATAGCAGTTATTATGTATTATAAACTATAAAGATAATAGTTAATAAAAGATCAATTAAATAAAGTAGATTACTGCTCACCATTATTTGACTGCTTGTTTCACCACAGCCATGATCTTCTGTTGAATTATATTTTTGGTCGTCTTTTTTTAGTTGTTACCAGCGCATTTTCCTGAAAATAGCAATCACACACTGATAAAATGTCCATTTCCACACATTAATGTCACACTACTGCACATAAATGCTGGTGTACAGTGCTGTGAAAACAAATCCTGATTTATTCTATTTTTGTGTATATCCAGCACTAAATATTGTCAGATATTCCTAAGAAAATTTACATAAAACGAAGGCAAATACAGTTACCATTAATAAACTGTATTTTGTGTTTATTCAGGTTGCCTGTTTCATGCATATTTTTTTTGAAGATTTGAACCAATTTAAGTCAAGTCACCATTATTTATATAGCGCTTTGTGCAATACAGATTGTTTCAAAGCTGCTTTACAGTGATAAAAAGAAAAATAATGATGCAAACAGAATTCACATCTGCTGTGAAGCAGCTCTAAACAGTAAAACATGTCATTGTTCAGTTGAAATCAGTGTTGACTCGATAAAAATCATCAAATATAAAATAATTTCAATGCATCTAGATAGCAGTGGTGTCATCATCTAGCTCAGTTCAGTCCTCATCCAATAATCTCAGTGGAGTCAGATCAATAATATTGCTGAATATCATTAGTCCCCAAATAAGCAAGCCAAAATTCGACAGCGGCAAGGAACCCAAACTCTGTCAGGTGACAGAATGGAGAGAAAACCCTTGGGAGAGAGTATGTTTAATTTAGGGATCAGGGGGCGTATTACAGAAAATTTCTTATCTTAGGTCTTAACTTAAGATATGATATGTTAAATTAGGATTTTTCGCAAATTCGTATTACAGAAGCAAATCTTAACTTGATTTGGGATTCTTATCCTATCTTACAAAATAGTATCTTATCTCTAGTTAGGAAATCTTAAATGGCATAATCAAGCTCGACAATCCACTCTCAGGTCTGTTACCAAGCAACCAACACTGCTGATGAGGTAAACTAAATAATAGAAGCTACTTCACTGTGAAAATCACCTTTTGCAAAAAAACGTAAGGCATTAGTCACTTGCACTACAACAAATAATGCTCTGTGACACTTTTGTTGGTCTCTATAATGCTGGTTGCAGTTCCTGTGCTAACTGTATGTTGTGCGGCAGTCTGTAATTACTTATAAGTGTTTTGTCATCAAAATATAACCAAGAGTCTTTCTACCATTAAACATATTTGTTCTTCATTTTCAACTATTAATAAATGTAATACCATTGTCGGACAGCACAGTTGTAAGCATTTTTTCCGTTGGTTTTCAAATAATTTTGAAGTTAGGACAGCTGTGGGGTTGTCCTAAAGTTAAGACAGTTTTTAGGGTTTTTTGTCAAGTTAGGAGTTTTCTGTAATACCCCTTTCCTATCTGTAGTTAAGATAGGATAACGCACTTAGGAAATGCTGTTCTGTAATAGCTTTTGTCCTAAATGTGGTCCTAACTGAAATTACCATGGTTACCAAACAGATAAGATAAGATTTTAAAGTTAGGATCTTTCTGTAATACGCCCCCAGTTCTCATCTGGCCAACAAATGAACATGGTGTGATTATGATTCAGGCTGCATCACAATTTAGTGTGAAATATTCAGGACTGTAGGCCTACAAGTTATGGATCTCATTTAAAGACTAAAATCTAAAATCAGGTTTACATTTGTGGCTAACTAGAATGTGAGTGACCTTTAAAGCATTTCCAGAAATAAAGTCTCACCAACATCTGTTGAGAGCCTTTTCACTTTCTCTCTTCTCCTCTTTCCTAATGCTTCCTCTGTTGCAAAGAGAGGTACACTGAACACTTTTCAATGATTTTTTCCTCATGTCAATTAGGGGTTGATGCTCTCCTAGAAACAAACAAACAAACAAATACACTGTATTCAGTACAGTTTTGTTTATTCCATTATTATAAATGAAGTACTGATGCTATTGAGAACTGTACTGAGCTGGACAATAACATGATTGCTTATAACAAATTGCTGAGCCATAGCAGAGTTAAATTCATCTATACACAGGGTTGTCACTGGTTGGACTGAGATGTTGGTGTTTATTATAGTAAAAGTGTAGTAAAAACAGCATTAAATCAGTTGTTTGTCTTTCTATCATAAGCTCCTCGCGCACAGACCCGCGCGCGCTACAGATACAGAAGCGACGTTTCCTCTCACGCCGTGTCCTAACTACACGCGACGCGACAAGATTCCAGCGACAAGCAATTTGGGTGTCCACACCAGACGTGACGCGACACCGCAACGCGACAGAATCAATCAAATATCACAGCCAATCAGAAGCGTGTGTGGGTGGGCTCTCTCTGGAAGCGCACTGCTCTTGCAACGAAATGGATACGTTTATAATCTAATTCATAAATTTTAAAGCTTTTTAACATCATTAAATATACATACTGAGTGACTGATAACATCTTTGTTATGGAATACACTCGTTGGTTCGCAGTGAGTTCACAGTTTTAATGGTCATCTTTGATTTAATTTATTTTTCAAGATCTGAGGTAAACTATCTGTTGTTGCTTTCAGTATGGCTATAGGGTCACGCAATATGATATTTAAACTCATATTAGACACGTTTAACTTTGAATAAAGCATATAATCACCTGAGATTATCTACTGTCATATAGTTTGTATGTTGTTGTTCCAGCCGCGACGTCGCGGAAATAGAAACCGTTTCTAAATTAGAAATTTCGCGTGTTGCCGTCGCGGCTAGTTAGGACAAAAACTCTGATTAACATGGAAAAGATACCTTTTATCGCGTGTCGCGGCGTCGCGTCGCGTGTAGTTAGGACACGGTGTCATCTTCTTCTCATCTCAGCGGGTTGAATAAGATATCCGTGAAGTCATTTTACATCGCTCTAAAATTATAACTAAAGATATATGAGGACATTAGACATTACACTCACCGCTAAACTGGATGAGTCGACTAGTCTCCAACTCGCCTGATGAACTTCTTCCGGGAAGCGTTTCTTCTCTTTTGTCGCACTTGTGAAAGGTCTCGGGGTGTAATGTTGTTATGTCTTTGTGCTTTAACTGTGATAGTTCACATATGAACGATGTTGTCAAACCAAAACGTGTTTTATACTTTTATATCCATCCTACAGTAGACACTATGGAAAAGACGCTGATTTACTGTCCGTTACAAGTACTGCTCGCGAGACTCGTTGTCAGGACAATGCCCTTTGGCGCGAAGGAAGATCTCACGTGCGGGTTATTAATCGATGCGGGTGAAATATTCCATAGGCAAATATTTTTGTACGAATATTTTATAGGAAGTCTACGTTACAAAAAATAAAAAACTCTTGCCAAGTCTACTGTAACCACAGCACGTGCTACTTGTTGCACAATACAGTATAACTGCAGTACAGAGCCTATACAAGAAGACTTTATTGGCAATGAAAATAACCTCATTGCCATTAAAGTGAAATTACTGAACCTAATCATAGGAGCTTTATTTATTTATTTATTTTAAATGCTCATAAAAAATAAATACAATTAAATAAATTTAATCAGACAGACTTAGAAGTTTTTGCATCTGCAATCTTCACCTGCATTTCAGCGTATCACTGAACTGCAGTTATATTGTATCTGTACTTCATTATACTGCAAATCTACAGTTGCACTTCATTGCACTTCAGTTTTACTGCTCTTGAACTTTAATGAACTGCGGTTATATACTTCATTATACTGCAATTGTCCAGTTGTACTTCATTGTACTGCATTTATACTGCAGTTTCACTGCAGTTGTACTTCATTGTACTGCATTTATACTGCTTTGTACTGCAGTTTCAGTGCAGTTGTACTTCATTGTACTGCATTTATACTGCTTTGTACTGCAGTTTCACTGCAGTTGTACTTCATTGTACTGCATTTATACTGCAGTTTCACTGCAGTTGTACTTCATTGTACTGCATTTATACTGCTTTGTACTGCAGTTTCACTGCAGTTGTACTTCATTGTACTGCATTTATACTGCAGTTTCAGTGCAGTTGTACTTCAATTTACTGCAGTTATTTTTTGTAAGCATAAAAAAAAATGCTGATTTATTTTCACAGCCGCCTTTGCTCAAATTTACCAAGTGTGCCAATATTAGTGGAGGACACTGTACATTTTCTGAAGAAAATGTGAGTGGTGCTTGCCGTGGGAAAACTCAGCACTAGGC
>NW_026704654.1:0-10030 GCF_012432095.1 Onychostoma macrolepis
TTTGGGAATATTATATAAAAATACTAAATTAATAAGCCTATATCAGTTATACAGTGGTATTGTGGCTGCTGTGTGTCACATGACAAGTATGAACCCCCAGTATTATACAGCATAAATCTATATTATATACTAATAAACAACTCATTTAGAACATTTATATTATGTTTTTAATTATTTATAGGCCTACTATTAATATGGTTTTAATACAATATTTTAAATGTGATGTATTATAGATTACTAGTTATCAGCTAAGACAAGTAATAATAATGGGAAATATACTTAATTACAAGAATTAAAGTGTAACAAACTGCTAAATATCCTATATGATGATTTACAATAATTTGATTACATTCTAATTCTAAGAAAGTGGATATTTTGTACAAGTTGTTGGCACTTTTAGAAGACTGAGAGCAAATCATTACCGACAGAAATACAAAAACAAACGACCAAATTACTAATTCAGCGAATCAAGCACTGACTGTAAAGTGGCTTGTAATGCATCTACCTGTTAATGCAACGAGCTTCGGGAAGCATCGCCTCTACTCTCCAGAGAACGGGCACAGATTGTGAGTGATGCTGCGGAGCGGATTCAGCGGGTCTTTAGCGGAGCGGGAACAGAATGCTTTGAGCCGATGAGGGCCACCCCCTGTGCACGGCCCTGACTGGGGATATAGTACCAAACTGAATTATTACTAGAGACATTTTTTTAAGCAACTAATTCTAAATGAACTAATTCTTCGAAATACAAAACTTCCAATCCCTCCTCAGAACGCCTGTTAGACAAAACAGATTTCCTAATTTTATGGGATTTATTCTTCCAAAAAAAATTCAGTAACATTTTATTTATATCATCAGCAATTTAGTCACTAACAAATAAAGATAAAGCAGAGTAAACACAACGAGACGACCCCTCTGCTTTAGATATAAGAACTCTGCCATAGATGGATAGATCTCGTTCAAGCCAAGAATTAAAGATTATTCTAGTTTTCTTTATTTTAGGAGAAAAACTGAGATGTTGACGAGTCAATCTATCTTTAGTAAGGACAATCCCCAGGTACTTGACACAGTCTTTAACAGGTATATGATGCATTGATGCTTGTTGGGTATCATAGAGACAAAATAGTTCACACTTTGATAAATTTAGATATAAGCCTGAGGCTTCAGAGGAAGATTGAATAATATAAATACTTAAAGGAATTTGACTTTGATCTTTAAGAAATAAGGTAGTATCGTCAGCAAGTTGAGATATCTTAAATTCTTTACCAAATACAGAAATACCTTTCAAAGTGGGATTTTGTAAAATATTAAGTGATAATTCAACAGCCAAAAGAAAAAGAAACCTTGACGCACTCCTCTGTCACAATTAAAACCTTTAGTAGTTTGCAAGCTAACCAAAACTGAAGAGTTAATATCATTTATTCAAAGTTATGCAAAAAAGTGCTGCTGGGGTGTAAAAAGTCCATTAATTGGTGCTCTTTGGATGCGGGATTCTCGAATAGTGTGAAAAAATTAAGCCTTTATTCACATGGCTTTAGAATTTAAAAAACAGTCACATTTGTGCAGGGACGCGCTGCGGCTGACTCTCCTTCATCAGGGAATCAATTTACAAACACACTCAGAGTTCATTTAAACAATCAGTTCATCACATGACATGTCACATGTCTCCCGAGCAGGTATCAAAGCAACAAGAGAGAATTACTTATCAAAATAATAATCAATAAATTCAAATCAAAACACTGTAACAAATATTAAAGTCAAAGAAAAACAAAACAAAAACATATATAAATCTCAAAGGAATCAAAAATTATATCATAATTAAAATACAAAAAAAAAAAAAAAAAAGAAATTAATTACAAAAAAGGAGAAAAATCCAATTCTCCATTTAAACCTGGAAATTGTGTTGCTTTCAAAGTGTAAATCCAGAAAGACTCTCTTTGTTGTAAACTTTTTATCCTATCTCCTCTTCTTATTGACCTCAGAATACGTTCTATACCCACTATTTTCAGTGTACTGGGGTCACCATGGTTTTTATCTCTATAATGTAAGGCCATGGGATATTGAGGATTACAGATTCGTATAGCGTTCTTATGTTCTGCTAGTCTCAGCTTTAATTTCCTTTTAGTCATCCCTATATAAAAACAACCACATGGACACTCCAACCTATACACAACAAATGAAGTATTGCAATTAATAAATGAATTTACCTTAAACTCACGTCCTGATGTTACATCAATAGATATATTTGTCTTAACCATATTCTCACAATGATTGCAATTACCACATCTGTAATTTCCCACATTTGAGCGTAACCAGGTGATTGGTCTTATACGGGAAAGATGACTTCTCACCAGTTTATCTTTAATCGTTGGAGCTCTTTTAAACACAATGGAAGGAGATTCTGGTAAAACTTCATCAAGATTTCCCAATTAGTTTTTACAGTTTTCTTGATTTTATTTGCCTCTGTACTGTATTGTGTAACAAAATAAACAGAATTTTCTGAATGATTTGATTTTTGTCTCTGTACCAATTACTCATCTCTACTTATGTGTTTAGCTTTATTATATGCATTCTCAATCACACTATTTTTATATCCTTGTTCTTTAAATCTCTGAACCATATCTTGAGCCTTGATCTCAAATCCTCCTCATTATCACAGATTCTTTTAACCTCTGAAACTGTCCAAAAGGGATATTATTAGTCAACCATGAGGGATGAAAACTGTCTGCTCTTATAATAGTATTCCTGTCCGTTTCTTTTCTAAAAATAGTTGTATGTAATTTTCCTTCATTGTCCTTAAATATTTTTAAATCCAAAAAATGTATTTGAGTAAATGAAAAATCCAAACTAAGCTTCAAATGTATATCAGTGGTGTTCAAATATGAATGAAAAGCCAACAGATCTATGTCAGACCCAGACCATACCAAAATAACATCATCTATAAAACTTCCACCATACAATGTTCTTCAAATATGGATTAGAATCTGAAAATACAAATCTGTTTTCCCAAAGTCCTAGTAATAAATTTGCATAATTAGGGGCAAAACAAGCACCCATTGCTGTACCCTAATTTGCTTATATAGCTGATCTTGAAACAAAAAAACATTATTTTTCAATGTCCATTCAGCAAGTTGTAAAATAAAACTAGCCGGTGGTTTCTCTAAATGTGATCTCTCATTTTTTATAAAATGAATTCAGCGTTGAGTTGGAAACACGAGGGATAAATGTGGACTTAGGCTTAAAAATTGTTCTCTTCTTATCATAAGTACGTATCGCTGCTTCCGTTGTATGATACCGCTGTATAGGATAAAAGTTTACAACAAAGAGAGTCTTTCTGGATTTACACTTTGAAAGCAACACAGTTTCCAGGTTTAACTTTTTGTAATTAATTTCTTTTTGTTTGTTTTTAAATTATGATATAATTTTTGATTCCTTTGAGATTTATATATGTTTCTGTTTTTCCTTGACTTTAATATTTGTTACAGTGTTTTGATTTGAATTTATTGATTATGATTTTGATAAGTAATTCTCTCTTGTGGCTTTGATACCTGCTCGGGAGACATGTGACATGTCATGTGATGAACTGATAGTTTAAATGAACTCTAAGTGTGTTTGTAAATTGATGCCCTGATGAAGGAGAGTCAGCCGCAGCACGTCGCTGCACAAATGTGCTGTTTTTTTTTTATTCTAAAGCCATGTGAATAAAGGCTTTTTAATTTTTTCATACTATTCGAGTGCCTTGGATTTATGAGTTAATATCATTATTAAGATGGTGAGAATGCTTTATAAATTTATTTCCGAAACCAAAAACACAAAGAGATTTAAACAAAAATTGGTGCTCTAATGAATCAAATGCTTTATAAAAATCCAAAAACATTATAATAGAATCTGAATCGAAATCAAGTACAAGTCTTATATTGGAACTAATGTGTCTGTTCTTCATAAACCCATTTTGTGTTTCGCCAATTATACAATTAAGAGAACATTTAACAATGATATTGGTCTCCAGTTTTCAATTAAAAGCAGGTCTTTATCTGATTTG
Organism: Onychostoma macrolepis; assembly: GCF_012432095.1. NCBI lineage: Eukaryota > Metazoa > Chordata > Actinopteri > Cypriniformes > Cyprinidae > Onychostoma > Onychostoma macrolepis. The sequence goes on from NW_026704654.1 coordinate 4,040, forward strand.
GGGATGAAAGAAATTAGTCCCTGCTCCATTATGGGCATCATCTCTGCTTTGTGAATACATTCTTTAAACAAACAATATAAAGGCTGCTTTAAGAGTCCCAAAAATATAAATAAAATTCAACAGACCGGCCATCAGTACCTGGAGATTTAACCCCTTTTCATAGATTTCAGTGCCTCTTCCATTTCAGTAATAGAGAGGTCAGAGTCACGTAGTAATTTAAAATCCTCATTAATACCTGAAACTTTATCACAAACACTCAAAAGAAAAGAATCACATTTTCTTGAGAAAACTGAGAAGTACACAATTCTTTGTAAAAGTTGAGATCATTCCTGGATCTGTTCATAAATCACCATTAATCTTTAGGACAGAGAGATGTTTTTTACGATTTCTTTTCTCGAGAGCAAAAAAGTAATTAGTGTTTCTTTCACGCTTCTCGATCCATTTTGCTCGAGAACGAATGAAAGCCTCTTTAACAATCTCTGCGTACATATTTTCAATTTTCATTTGACAGACACTATATTCTACCTCATCTTCTTTACTGGGATTATTCTTCTGCTTTAACACACATAACCTATGAATAAGTTCAAATTCTTTATTATTTTTTTCTCTTTTAATTAGTTTACTTCTGTTAATAGCAAAGTCTCTAACTTTAAATTTGAAGAACTCCCAACTAAAGCAAGGGTCACCTTTAATTTTAGTAAACATAGTTTTAGCTTGATGAGTAACATAATCACTGAAAGGAGCATCTTCCAAAAGACAATTGTTAAATCTCCAGTAACCTCTTGTACTTGGCTTTCTATATTGTTTAAGGTCCAAATAAATTAACATATGATCAGTAAATGAGGCAAACTGGTGATTAACAGAAATGACATCTTTCAAAATAGCATGAGAAATAAGCAAAAGATTGATTCTAGTCTTAAGGGATCCAGATTTGTTGGAGCAAGTAAAGCCACTACAACCACTGTTAAAGAAACACAAGCATCTACAACTGAAAGATTTTCACACAACCATAAAATAAGGTTATCATATGCATTAGAAGTAGTTCTTGAAGGAAATATATCTTGTATGTCGTCAGCTATAATCAAATAAGCGACTTTGTGTACTAATAAGCTCTTTTTTTTTCATTTTCAGTTTTACATACTAAAATGGTCCATCTATCAAACAATCGAGTGCAGATTCTGATTCTTGGTTTCAGGAACCCTGTGCACCTTTAAACACAGACGCCGACTGTACCGCTCAAGCTGCTCAATCCGTGATCGCACATCCTTGTCTGAAGACTGGAGCTCTGTAATGTCTCTTGTGATTCTGCACATCTTTTCAGAGCGCTCATTAACATCAGAAACAAGCTTCTGCACTACCAAAGACAGGTTGTCAACGGCTTCGTTGTAGCATCGGTCGAGTTCTCAATGGAGATGAGTTTTGGAAAGTAGCATCTTGTTTAGAAGACAATTCTTTTTTTTGTTATCAACATTTATTTATTTTTATACATAACATCCAAAATAAAAAAATAAAAATAAAGATAAAATAAACAACAACAACAGACACATACTCAATATCTCAAAGTCCAATCAAAGGGAGGGAAAGAGGAAAGGCAAGAAAAACACAAAAGTCACTCCTTTATACAGTCACGTATATCAAAAGAAAGCACTCCCAAGCATCGATGGTAGAAGGCTTGGCCCCATTGATTCGTGCTGTTGTACATTCACAAGCCACTATGTGCAGGAGGCTACGGATCCAATATGTTTTCCACACATGTGCGGTGTAAACCAGTTTTGTATTATTGTCTTCTTCGCAGCTGTAAAACCAGCAAACATCATTCTCTTTTGCATTGAAGTTATACAGAGGCCAGAATCATCATTAAGAAGACACAAACTTGGATTAACAGACCAATCAATATGCAGTAAGGATGATAAAACCAGGTTTACATGTGTCCATAGACTGATGACGACAGGACATTCCCAAAACATATGCAGAAAAGTACCTGATGATGTAGTATTACATATATGGCAGTTGAGATTCGGTTGTAGTTTCATTTTAAATCTTTTGTAAGGAGTTATGTATGCTCTATGAATGACTTTGAAGTGAATAAGACGATGAGCCAGATTTTTAGATGTTAAACTGAGATTAGACCACACTCTCTCCCAGTCGACAGATAAATTAAGGTCAGATAATTCCCTATTCCAAATAGTTTGAATAGAAAGAGGTTTCAATCAATAATTAACGCAATCAATAATCTTATTATATATTAAAGAAACAGACGGCCGACCAACAGATGGTGCAATCCAATCTTGCATAGGATGAGAGGAGATGGAAGATGCCCAAGGAACTCCATACGCTTTGAGAGCAGAACGTAACTGAAGAAAGACAAAATATGCGGATGCTGGTAGACAAAATTTGGTTCTTAATGTCTGAAATGAACATAGGCCCTGGTTATCATATATATCACCGCATGTGTTTACACCTAAAGAGGACCAAGAGGGTTGGACAAATGGACGATTTCCATACAAAATTAAAATTGTGCCATAAAGGTGTACTATTACAAAATTTGAAGGTTCCTCCTATCCGACGTTCCACCGTTTTCCAGATTTTAATAGAGTTGGCCACAACCGGACCAAATTTATACTTATCCCCTTTTTTCCTGTGCCAGTAAATAACATATCTTGGAGTCTATTTGGTTTCACCTTGTCAGCTTCAATCACTCTCCAAGAAACTGTAGATTGAGGATCAACCCAATTATGAAGAGCCTTAAGCTGGAGCGACCAATAATACAGTTCAAAATTTGGTACAGCCAGTCCTCCTGCGCTATTAGGATGTTGTAATGTGGTAAGTTTAATTCTGGGGCATTTATCATTCCAGATAAATTTAGAAATTATGGAGTTAATCTCCTTAAAATAACCTGGAGGGGAGAAAGTGGTAGCATAGAGAAAAAAATTAAATCGAGGTAACAAATTCATCTTAACAGTGGAAATTCTTCCTTGAAGAGAGACTTTAAGATTCTTCCATCTTTGAATGTCATTTTGACTTTAACTAAAATATTACTAAAATTGTCTCTGGCAATCTTATGAATGTTTTATATATGGTAATGCCCAAATAGATGAAAGATTCCTTAATAGGGATAAATGAGGAATAGAAGAATTGACTTTAACATTGTTAATTGGCATTAAAGCAGATTTGCTCCAATTTATTTTATATCCTGATAAGCTACTAAAATGATCAAATTCCTTAATTACACTAGAGACTGAAACATCAAAGTGGTCTAAATATAGAATAATATCATCAGCGTATAACGAAATACTATGATTATGATCATGAATCTTAATCGATACTTCAGATTTCCTGATGGCTTGTGCTAAGGGTTCAAGAGATAGACAAAACAATAAGGGGAAAGCGGACATCCCTGCCTTGTTCCTCGCTGCAAAGGGAACAGGGGAAATAATATTACCAGTTATGACTGATGCTGCAGGTGAGTGGTATAATGTCTTAATCATAGAAATGAAGTGTTCGCGAAGCGAAACATTGCAGAACTGCCCACATATAATTCCACTCTAGCCTGTCAAAGGCTTTTTCTGCATCAAGTGAAAAGACCGCACAAGGGGTCGGTGGGAGTCTGCAAAGTCCAGAATATGAAGGAGTCGACGCATATTGTCAGATGCATTGCGCCTTGATGAAACCAGTTTGGTCCTCCTTGATCAGACTATGAATTACCTTCTCCATACGAAAAGCAAAAACTTTAGCATAGATTTTAAGATCACATGGGATAAGCGAAATCGGTCTGTAGCTGGAACAATCTAATGGGTCTTTCCCTTTTTAAGAAGTAATGAAATCAGTGATGTTTTTGATCTCTATGAAAACCCCATGTTCAATCGCAAAATTAAATGAATTAAGCATAAGTGTCCCTACCAAATCCCAAATTTCTAAATATAATTCGGGGAGACCATCTAGACCTGGCGATTTGCCCTTTTGAAGGCTTTTAGAGGCGTGAAGCTCCTCCAAACTTAATGGGGCCTCCAAAGATTCTTTATCCATCTGTGAGATCCGAGGCAGTTCCAATTTATCTAAATACTGCTTACAAATTGGTTCATCAAAATCTGTTTCGCTTTATACAGATTCATGTAAAAACCTTTAAATATGTCATTAATTGCCGAGGATTCATGGTGACCTGATCATCCGATGATTTTATTGCGCTAATATATGCCTTAGACTCGCATTCTTTCAACCTAAGGGCCAATAAATGACTAGGTCTCTCTGATTCAAAATAATATTTTTGCCTAGTCCTATGTAAAATAAATTCCGCCTTTGAGTGTGAAAGTAAATCATATTCTTCTTTTAAAGAGGACAACTGTGTAGCCTGTTGCTCAGTAAAATGTTGTTTTTGTAGGTTTTGCAATGATTGCATTTTATTTTCTAATTGTGTAAATTGGTAAGTTTTCGCTTTGGCAAGAGTAGAAGAAAAAGATATACAGAATCCTCGTATGGCACATTTAGTTGATTCCCACATTATTTGAGGATCCACATCAGAGGGCATATTGATTTCAAGAAATTCCTTAATATATTCTTTTAATGAAGTAATGAAAGTCTGATTACATAATAATGATATGTTAAAGCGCCATCTAGGGGCTTTGGCTTTAACATCGGAAAGAGGAACACTGCACAACACAGCAGAATGATCAGATAATAAAATTGGTAATATAGAGATGGACGAATTCGGACGAAATTAAAGATGGGCTGAGAAATATGTAGTCTATCCTAGAGAAAGTCTTATGTCTATTAGAAAAAAAAGTGAAGTCCTTAGCTTTAGTATTCTGAATTCTCCAAAGATCGATTAAGTTGAGCTCCGTGATAAATTTATTCAGTAATTTAGAAGATGGATTGGCTGTTGTATCAAATTGAGATTTATCTAAAGCAGGATTTATGACAGCATTAAAATCCCCACCCACAACTAATGGGCAGTCAGTCTGCTCAAGTAATGTTTTGGAAATCTGTGTAAGGAACGCACTGTCTGTCTCATTCGGACCATAAATAGAGACCAATGCTAACCTATTATTATATATTTTGCATCGGATAAACACAAATCTACCCTTCTCATCACTACCAAGGTGTTCAATTGTTAAATTTAACTTTCGATTAACAAGGATAAGCACCCCCTTAGTTTTATTTTGAGCGCAGGAAAAAGCCGCTAATTTATAATATTTATTCTGAAAACGCCACGTCAGATTGTTTTAAATCGTCTCTTGAATTAGGGCACAGGAAATAGACTTACGGTGTAAATATTCTAACACACGGGTTCGTTTAACAGCGGAATTTAAACCATTCACATTCAGTGATAAAATATTTAGAGTATGCATTGAATATTCACAATCCCTAAATTGTATTCAATAAATGAAAAACAGAAGCACTTCCATTCTGTAAATAGCATGTAAACGCTGGACGTGCATTTTAGATACCAAACCTCCTAGATGAAAAATCCCTTTAGAAATAAGGTAAAATAAATAGAGTGGACAAAATTAAGGATTTCAATGAAAGAGTCAACTGGTAGAGTTAAAATCACAATCAAATACTAATGGAGAATTATGTGTACACTCACATTTTTGTACCGATTCAAATATGTAGTGAATGCATATTTTATTTTTATATTACAGCCATGTAGATACAAATTGCTATTCGGTGGAAATTTTTCTCTCACATGTAAAAATGTTGACATTATCGACAGAAAAAGCTTTTACCAGCCACAGTGTAAAAACAATTGTCAGCTCGACTCATCTTGATGTCATCTTGATGTTTTGACTGAGTTACATTAACATGAAGTGTCAAGTTTAACGAAGTGATGATTGACCATTAATGAAGAAACCTGCTGTTATTAATAATAATAATAATAATAATAATAATGTTAAATTTATATACCCAGCCGGCACATGACCGACCTTCAACGTTGAAATATGGTCAGTTCTTGTTTCAACGTTGAAACAATGTTTAATGCTTAACGGTTGAAAA
>NW_026704655.1:0-10030 GCF_012432095.1 Onychostoma macrolepis
TGGTGGAGGCACCTACAGCCTAAAAACAAGGGCTAAAAAGACAATAAATACACCAATAAATAAGTAAAAACAACCAATAAATAAATAAAAATCACCTTACCTTAAAACCGCTGAATTCGCAAGAGCAGCAGAAGCTAATATTCCTCCTGAGGGTTGTGGGGCTCGAGATACTGCCAATCCCGAGCCAAGAAACCTCCAAGAGGCGATCGCTGTCCCAACCGTCCGCCTAGACCGCGAGATCGTAGCCAAAAGGCCGAGAAGCGATGACGCTATGACGCAGCGGGGAGGAAGGCAGAAACGGCCACGCCCATCCAGGCCGCGGTCAGTCACAGAGACCTGAAAGGCCGGGGGGGCGGTAGCACCCTCCCCCGCCGGCGAGGTAAGTCACAGAGAACTGAAACGCCGGGGGACGGTAGCACCCTCCCCGCCTGCGACGGAAAGTACGGCATCGCTCCTAACTCCCAAACGGCTTGTCGTAGAGCCAAGTGCCTTATGTCATCGGAATCCTTGGCTCGAGCCGAACGAGAGGCAGGTCTGGGATCGGCTCGTCGCACTGGCGAGATTTTCGGCTATTTTGGATTTTGTCGAAAACCTACTTTTGCAAACTAGCACCAGGCATTTGGCCCAGTCCGGCCCGAAGCGGCTCAGAAAGATTCTCTGGAGTCTGACTGTCAATAATCCAGCAGAAAAAGCGGAAATTTCCATTCTCCTTGGCGAGGGGACCTCAAAACGTTCGAAGGTCGTGTGGCCGAGGTTGCTAAAATGGCTATAACTCGAGAAAGGAATGAGATCGTTTCACCCAAATCGGCACACCTATGTACGGGCCCAATCTGTGGTCAGGCGAAAAAGGGCGCTGGCGCTGGCCACTTGGTGGCGCTGCGAGACGGAAAAAAAAAGAATACTGACATAGAAAGGACAACCAAACAAGCATGAAAACAGCTACAGCTGGGCAACAGTCAGTCTGATCGACTTGAAAAGTGAGGTCTGTGAGAAATTGAAACTAAATGGCCCATCATTGGTGGGGCCGCCTTTTGAAGAGCGCAAACGACTTTGTTTTCACACGCGCGCAATATGACAGAACCGTTCGCTCCGCACAACTCTCTGGATCGCTGACTAGCCAGAACAAAGAAAAGAAGAACAAAGACACAAAAGAAAAACAAAGACGCGAAAGAAGAACAAAGACACAAAAGCAAAAAAAGATTTATTTAACCAGCTCTTTCAGGGGAGAGCGCGAACGCAGTCCCCCACTACCATAAATTATGCAGTCGAGATTCCCACATTTGGGGAATTCGCAGGGGTCAGCACGTCCGGAGTGCAATGGCCGAGCCTCGCCCTGGGTGAACCGCCTTCTTGATCATGGTGTCTCCCCTGCCAGGTAAGTATGAAGACTCAAGCTGCCAGTCAGGGCTACCATTTCCCTCTCGACCATCCTCATCAACGGTGACCCCCACCCCTATCAAAGGATTCGGCATTGCCAACCCCGATCCCGGGAATTGCCAACCCCTCCCTCCCTCCTCCCTCCCTCCTCCCTCCCTCCTCCCTCCCTCCCTCCCTCCCTCCCTCCCTCCCCATCCTCTCATTGAGATCATCAGCTCATTAGTTCTCTCTCCTAACGAGTTGGTGATCTCAATCAGGTGTGTTATATAAGGGAGACATGCAAAATGGCGCCCAGGACTGGAATTGAGAGCCAATGTTTTAGATGATCCCTTTTTATCAAACAAACCTGACCAATTCCTCTACACTTCCCACATATTAGCTCCTGGCATGCATCGGCTAAATGTCCCATTTTGCCGCACTTTCTGCACAATTTGGGCATTCCTTGATAGTGAATGTAGCCCCGGTTCTCTCCCAACACAATCATTAGTCATTAGACCCTGGAATCCGCTTGGATCTTCCCATTGTTTGATGGGAACTCTCCAAGCGCAATTCAGATACCGTCTTCGTCTACTACCTTGACTGGTTGACTGCGGACCGTGCAAAATCTACCCAGCCATACAGCAATATCATCTCCACTCCACTGATACTGTTAAGTGCTTTGACACAATCTGTATTGTTATAAGCGCTATATGAATAAAGGTGACTTGACTGCTTTGCGAGACCAGGCCTCCGTGGGAGGCGAGGCAAGGCCCCTCGTTATTTGCTCTGCTATTCTTCACAAAAAGCGGCAATCCCCAAAAAGGGGAAGCACACCGTTCCTGGAGACACTGCAATACCAGGCCGATGCGTGGAGTGGACGGAGCAAGCCCCGGCTCCAGCTCCGTGATCCAAAAATCAATTTAATATGCAGTCCCCGGGTAGGGGACGTATCAGATATTAAACTGATAAGAACAGATACTACACTTGATCTTAGCCAAAAGGCCGAGAAGCGATGACGCTATGACGCAGCGGGGAGGAAGGCAGAAACGGCCACGCCCATCCAGGCCGCGGTCAGTCACAGAGACCTGAAAGGCCGGGGGGGGCGGTAGCACCCTCCCCCGCCGGCGAGGTAAGTCACAGAGACCTGAAACGCCGGGGGACGGTAGCACCCTCCCCCGGCCTGCGACGGAAAGTACGGCATCGCTCCTAACTCCCAAACGGCTTGTCGTAGAGCCAAGTGCCTTATGTCATCGGAATCCTTGGCTCGAGCCGAACGAGAGGCAGGTCTGGGATCGGCTCGTCGCACTGGCGAGATTTTCGGCTATTTTGGATTTTGTCGAAAACCTACTTTTGCAAACTAGCACCAGGCATTTGGCCCAGTCCGGCCCGAAGCGGCTCAGAAAGATTCTCTGGAGTCTGACTGTCAATAATCCAGCAGAAAAAGCGGAAATTTCCATTCTCCTTGGCGAGGGGACCTCAAAACGTTCGAAGGTCGTGTGGCCGAGGTTGCTAAAATGGCTATAACTCGAGAAAGGAATGAGATCGTTTCACCCAAATCGGCACACCTATGTACGGGCCCAATCTGTGGTCAGGCGAAAAAGGGCGCTGGCGCTGGCCACTTGGTGGCGCTGCGAGACGGAAAAAAAAAGAATACTGACATAGAAAGGACAACCAAACAAGCATGAAAACAGCTACAGCTGGGCAACAGTCAGTCTGATCGACTTGAAAAGTGAGGTCTGTGAGAAATTGAAACTAAATGGCCCATCATTGGTGGGGCCGCCTTTTGAAGAGCGCAAACGACTTTGTTTTCACACGCGCGCAATATGACAGAACCGTTCGCTCCGCACAACTCTCTGGATCGCTGACTAGCCAGAACAAAGAAAAGAAGAACAAAGACACAAAAGAAAAACAAAGACGCGAAAGAAGAACAAAGACACAAAAGCAAAAAAAGATTTATTTAACCAGCTCTTTCAGGGGAGAGCGCGAACGCAGTCCCCCACTACCATAAATTATGCAGTCGAGATTCCCACATTTGGGGAATTCGCAGGGGTCAGCACGTCCGGAGTGCAATGGCCGAGCCTCGCCCTGGGTGAACCGCCTTCTTGATCATGGTGTCTCCTGCCAGGTAAGTATGAAGACTCAAGCTGCCAGTCAGGGCTACCATTTCCCTCTCGACCATCCTCATCAACGGTGACCCCCACCCCTATCAAAGGATTCGGCATTGCCAACCCCGATCCCGGGAATTGCCAACCCCTCCCCTCCCCTCCCAACCCCTCCCCTCCCAACCCCTCCCCCATCCTCTCATTGAGATCATCAGCTCATTAGTTCTCTCTCCTAACGAGTTGGTGATCTCAATCAGGTGTGTTATATAAGGGAGACATGCAAAATGGCGCCCAGGACTGGAATTGAGAGCCAATGTTTTAGATGATCCCTTTTATCAAACAAACCTGACCAATTCCTCTACACTTCCCACATATTAGCTCCTGGCATGCATCGCTAAATGTCCCATTTTGCCGCACTTTCTGCACAATTTGGGCATTCCTTGATAGTGAATGTAGCCCCGGTTCTCTCCCAACACAATCATTAGTCATTAGACCCTGGAATCCGCTTGGATCTTCCCATTGTTTGATGGGAACTCTCCAAGCGCAATTCCAGATACCGTCTTCGTCTACTACCTTGACTGGTTGACTGCGGACCGTGCAAAATCTACCCAGCCATACAGCAATATCATCTCCACTCCACTGATACTGTTAAGTGCTTTGACACAATCTGTATTGTTATAAGCGCTATATGAATAAAGGTGACTTGACTGCTTTGCGAGACCAGGCCTCCGTGGGAGGCGAGGCAAGGCCCCTCGTTATTTGCTCTGCTATTCTTCACAAAAAGCGGCAATCCCCAAAAAGGGGAAGCACACCGTTCCTGGAGACACTGCAATACCAGGCCGATGCGTGGAGTGGACGGAGCAAGCCCCGGCTCCAGCTCCGTGATCCAAAAATCAATTTAATATGCAGTCCCCGGGTAGGGGACGTATCAGATATTAAACTGATAAGAACAGATACTACACTTGATCTTAGCCAAAAGGCCGAGAAGCGATGACGCTATGACGCAGCGGGGAGGAAGGCAGAAACGGCCACGCCCATCCAGGCCGCGGTCAGTCACAGAGACCTGAAAGGCCGGGGGGGGCGGTAGCACCCTCCCCCGCCGGCGAGGTAAGTCACAGAGACCTGAAACGCCGGGGGACGGTAGCACCCTCCCCCGCCTGCGACGGAAAGTACGGCATCGCTCCTAACTCCCAAACGGCTTGTCGTAGAGCCAAGTGCCTTATGTCATCGGAATCCTTGGCTCGAGCCGAACGAGAGGCAGGTCTGGGATCGGCTCGTCGCACTGGCGAGATTTTCGGCTATTTTGGATTTTGTCGAAAACCTACTTTTGCAAACTAGCACCAGGCATTTGGCCCAGTCCGGCCCGAAGCGGCTCAGAAAGATTCTCTGAGTCTGACTGTCAATAATCCAGCAGAAAAAGCGGAAATTTCCATTCTCCTTGGCGAGGGACCTCAAAAGCGTTCGAAGGTCGTGTGGCCGAGGTTGCTAAAATGGCTATAACTCGAGAAAGGAATGAGATCGTTTCACCCAAATCGGCACACCTATGTACGGGCCCAATCTGTGGTCAGGCGAAAAAGGGCGCTGGCGCTGGCCACTTGGTGGCGCTGCGAGACGGAAAAAAAAAGAATACTGACATAGAAAGGACAACCAAACAAGCATGAAAACAGCTACAGCTGGGCAACAGTCAGTCTGATCGACTTGAAAAGTGAGGTCTGTGAGAAATTGAAACTAAATGGCCCATCATTGGTGGGGCCGCCTTTTGAAGAGCGCAAACGACTTTGTTTTCACACGCGCGCAATATGACAGAACCGTTCGCTCCGCACAACTCTCTGGATCGCTGACTAGCCAGAACAAAGAAAAGAAGAACAAAGACACAAAAGAAAAACAAAGACGCGAAGAAGAACAAAGACACAAAAGCAAAAAGATTTATTTAACCAGCTCTTTCAGGGAGAGCGAACGCAGTCCCCCACTACCATAAATTATGCAGTCGAGATTCCCACATTTGGGGAATTCGCAGGGGTCAGCACGTCCGGAGTGCAATGGCCGAGCCTCGCCCTGGGTGAACCGCCTTCTTGATCATGGTGTCTCCCCTGCCAGGTAAGTATGAAGACTCAAGCTGCCAGTCAGGGCTACCATTTCCCTCTCGACCATCCTCATCAACGGTGACCCCCACCCCTATCAAAGGATTCGGCATTGCCAACCCCGATCCCGGGAATTGCCAACCCTCCCCTTCCCTCCCCTTCCCTCCCCTCCCAACCCCTCCCCTCCCCTCCCCTCCCCCATCCTCTCATTGAGATCATCAGCTCATTAGTTCTCTCTCCTAACGAGTTGGTGATCTCAATCAGGTGTGTTATATAAGGGAGACATGCAAAATGGCGCCCAGGACTGGAATTGAGAGCCAATGTTTTAGATGATCCCTTTTTATCAAACAAACCTGACCAATTCCTCTACACTTCCCACATATTAGCTCCTGGCATGCATCGGCTAAATGTCCCATTTTGCCGCACTTTCTGCACAATTTGGGCATTCCTTGATAGTGAATGTAGCCCCGGTTCTCTCCCAACACAATCATTAGTCATTAGACCCTGGAATCCGCTTGGATCTTCCCATTGTTTGATGGGAACTCTCCAAGCGCAATTCCAGATACCGTCTTCGTCTACTACCTTGACTGGTTGACTGCGGACCGTGCAAAATCTACCCAGCCATACAGCAATATCATCTCCACTCCACTGATACTGTTAAGTGCTTTGACACAATCTGTATTGTTATAAGCGCTATATGAATAAAGGTGACTTGACTGCTTTGCGAGACCAGGCCTCCGTGGGAGGCGAGGCAAGGCCCCTCGTTATTTGCTCTGCTATTCTTCACAAAAAGCGGCAATCCCCAAAAAGGGGAAGCACACCGTTCCTGGAGACACTGCAATACCAGGCCGATGCGTGGAGTGGACGGAGCAAGCCCCGGCTCCAGCTCCGTGATCCAAAAATCAATTTAATATGCAGTCCCCGGGTAGGGGACGTATCAGATATTAAACTGATAAGAACAGATACTACACTTGATCTTAGCCAAAAGGCCGAGAAGCGATGACGCTATGACGCAGCGGGGAGGAAGGCAGAAACGGCCACGCCCATCCAGGCCGCGGTCAGTCACAGAGACCTGAAAGGCCGGGGGGGGCGGTAGCACCCTCCCCCGCCGGCGAGGTAAGTCACAGAGACCTGAAACGCCGGGGGACGGTAGCACCCTCCCCCGCCTGCGACGGAAAGTACGGCATCGCTCCTAACTCCCAAACGGCTTGTCGTAGAGCCAAGTGCCTTATGTCATCGGAATCCTTGGCTCGAGCCGAACGAGAGGCAGGTCTGGGATCGGCTCGTCGCACTGGCGAGATTTTCGGCTATTTTGGATTTTGTCGAAAACCTACTTTTGCAAACTAGCACCAGGCATTTGGCCCAGTCCGGCCCGAAGCGGCTCAGAAAGATTCTCTGGAGTCTGACTGTCAATAATCCAGCAGAAAAAGCGGAAATTTCCATTCTCCTTGGCGAGGGGACCTCAAAACGCTCAAGGTCGTGTGGCCGAGGTTGCTAAAATGGCTATAACTCGAGAAAGGAATGAGATCGTTTCACCCAAATCGGCACACCTATGTACGGGCCCAATCTGTGGTCAGGCGAAAAAGGGCGCTGGCGCTGGCCACTTGGTGGCGCTGCGAGACGGAAAAAAAAAGAATACTGACATAGAAAGGACAACCAAACAAGCATGAAAACAGCTACAGCTGGGCAACAGTCAGTCTGATCGACTTGAAAAGTGAGGTCTGTGAGAAATTGAAACTAAATGGCCCATCATTGGTGGGGCCGCCTTTTGAAGAGCGCAAACGACTTTGTTTTCACACGCGCGCAATATGACAGAACCGTTCGCTCCGCACAACTCTCTGGATCGCTGACTAGCCAGAACAAAGAAAAGAAGAACAAAGACACAAAAGAAAAACAAAGACGCGAAAGAAGAACAAAGACACAAAAGCAAAAAGATTTATTTAACCAGCTCTTTCAGGGAGAGCGAACGCAGTCCCCACTACCATAAATTATGCAGTCGAGATTCCCACATTTGGGGAATTCGCAGGGGTCAGCACGTCCGGAGTGCAATGGCCGAGCCTCGCCCTGGGTGAACCGCCTTCTTGATCATGGTGTCTCCCCTGCCAGGTAAGTATGAAGACTCAAGCTGCCAGTCAGGGCTACCATTTCCCTCTCGACCATCCTCATCAACGGTGACCCCACCCCTATCAAAGGATTCGGCATTGCCAACCCCGATCCCGGAATTGCCAACCCTCCCTCCCTCCCTCCCTCCCTCCCTCCCTCCCTCCCTCCCTCCCTCCCCATCCTCTCATTGAGATCATCAGCTCATTAGTTCTCTCTCCTAACGAGTTGGTGATCTCAATCAGGTGTGTTATATAAGGGAGACATGCAAAATGGCGCCCAGGACTGGAATTGAGAGCCAATGTTTTAGATGATCCCTTTTTATCAAACAAACCTGACCAATTCCTCTACACTTCCCACATATTAGCTCCTGGCATGCATCGGCTAAATGTCCCATTTTGCCGCACTTTCTGCACAATTTGGGCATTCCTTGATAGTGAATGTAGCCCCGGTTCTCTCCCAACACAATCATTAGTCATTAGACCCTGGAATCCGCTTGGATCTTCCCATTGTTTGATGGGAACTCTCCAAGCGCAATTCCAGATACCGTCTTCGTCTACTACCTTGACTGGTTGACTGCGGACCGTGCAAAATCTACCCAGCCATACAGCAATATCATCTCCACTCCACTGATACTGTTAAGTGCTTTGACACAATCTGTATTGTTATAAGCGCTATATGAATAAAGGTGACTTGACTGCTTTGCGAGACCAGGCCTCCGTGGGAGGCGAGGCAAGGCCCCTCGTTATTTGCTCTGCTATTCTTCACAAAAAGCGGCAATCCCCAAAAAGGGGAAGCACACCGTTCCTGGAGACACTGCAATACCAGGCCGATGCGTGGAGTGGACGGAGCAAGCCCCGGCTCCAGCTCCGTGATCCAAAAATCAATTTAATATGCAGTCCCCGGGTAGGGGACGTATCAGATATTAAACTGATAAGAACAGATACTACACTTGATCTTAGCCAAAAGGCCGAGAAGCGATGACGCTATGACGCAGCGGGGAGGAAGGCAGAAACGGCCACGCCCATCCAGGCCGCGGTCAGTCACAGAGACCTGAAACGCCGGGGGACGGTAGCACCCTCCCCCGCCTGCGACGGAAAGTACGGCATCGCTCCTAACTCCCAAACGGCTTGTCGTAGAGCCAAGTGCCTTATGTCATCGGAATCCTTGGCTCGAGCCGAACGAGAGGCAGGTCTGGGATCGGCTCGTCGCACTGGCGAGATTTTCGGCTATTTTGGATTTTGTCGAAAACCTACTTTTGCAAACTAGCACCAGGCATTTGGCCCAGTCCGGCCCGAAGCGGCTCAGAAAGATTCTCTGGAGTCTGACTGTCAATAATCCAGCAGAAAAAGCGGAAATTTCCATTCTCCTTGGCGAGGGGACCTCAAAACGCTCAAGGTCGTGTGGCCGAGGTTGCTAAAATGGCTATAACTCGAGAAAGGAATGAGATCGTTTCACCCAAATCGGCACACCTATGTACGGGCCCAATCTGTGGTCAGGCGAAAAAGGGCGCTGGCGCTGGCCACTTGGTGGCGCTGCGAGACGGAAAAAAAAAGAATACTGACATAGAAAGGACAACCAAACAAGCATGAAAACAGCTACAGCTGGGCAACAGTCAGTCTGATCGACTTGAAAAGTGAGGTCTGTGAGAAATTGAAACTAAATGGCCCATCATTGGTGGGGCCGCCTTTTGAAGAGCGCAAACGACTTTGTTTTCACACGCGCGCAATATGACAGAACCGTTCGCTCCGCACAACTCTCTGGATCGCTGACTAGCCAGAACAAAGAAAAGAAGAACAAAGACACAAAAGCAAAAAGATTTATTTAACCAGCTCTTTCAGGGAGAGCGAACGCAGTCCCCACTACCATAAATTATGCAGTCGAGATTCCCACATTTGGGGAATTCGCAGGGGTCAGCACGTCCGAGTGCAATGGCGAGCCTCGCCCTGGGTGAACCGCCTTCTTGATCATGGTGTCTCCCCTGCCAGGTAAGTATGAAGACTCAAGCTGCCAGTCAGGGCTACCATTTCCCTCTCGACCATCCTCATCAACGGTGACCCCCACCCCTATCAAAGGATTCGGCATTGCCAACCCCGATCCCGGGAATTGCCAACCCTCCCTCCCTCCCCATCCTCTCATTGAGATCATCAGCTCATTAGTTCTCTCTCCTAACGAGTTGGTGATCTCAATCAGGTGTGTTATATAAGGAGACATGCAAAATGGCGCCCAGGACTGGAATTGAGAGCCAATGTTTTAGATGATCCCTTTTATCAAACAAACCTGACCAATTCCTCTACACTTCCCACATATTAGCTCCTGGCATGCATCGGCTAAATGTCCCATTTTGCCGCACTTTCTGCACAATTTGGGCATTCCTTGATAGTGAATGTA
>NW_026704656.1:0-10020 GCF_012432095.1 Onychostoma macrolepis
GGGCAGGATGCTGTGTAGAATGTACTGTAAATAAGGTTCGGCATATATCTTAGCCTTTCGCTTTCTCCATCTCTCCCATTTCAGTCTCTTCAGTCTTGACAGCTAGAACCCTGAGCTGTTTCGATGTCTTGTTGCATAGACACAAGTAAAGGCACCAGGCCCACGACAGCCTGGTGAAGTATCTTACCTTGATACTGAGCACTGAAGCCTTTCAGTTTGTGGTTTCCATCGGATGTGAAGTGGAGTCTCAGCCAGTTCTTGCTGCTGATGATGGGTGATGGCAGGTTTGGACCAGTAAACCTGTAATAATTAAGAGAAGACAGGATTTATGGAGTGTAGTTCACTTTATTCTCTCTTTCTCAGTGGAACACTAAAGCAAAGCATGCAATTACAAAGAACCGAGGATTTCAAGCTTCAACAAAGCACCATAAGAGTGGTCCAAGTGACTCATGCGCTATATTCCAAGAAATCTGAAACCATTCGATAACTTAGCGTGATGAACAGACCGAATTGTAGGTCCTTTTTTAAAGCTTGAAAGCTTTAATCATTGTAATCACATCTAGCGACCATCACAGTCCTCAGAACTTCTCCTGTTATGTTTTTACAGAAGAAACCATGTCATTAGAGATTAAAACAACAAAATGCCGATAGTATTTCATTTTAGAGTAAACTATTGTTTTAACCTACAGAAGAGGAAAGAAAAACATCAAGTACGAGCATATTTCACAACCACATGGAGTCAAGCAATTTAAAACTTCAAAAGTAAACCAACAAAAACACATCAACAAAACAAACATAGACAGACATAAAACGCACCAGTTTCAAAGTAATTAGTATGTGTAATCATCCACATATGAAAAAATCCATACAAAAAAAAATTATATTTGTATATATAGTTTTCTCCCCTCTGTATGATTTGCTCAATAACAACCCACCTGCCCTAAGCTTAGATGTACCAATGCTCAGGTCTTGGGATTGTCAGAATTAGTGTTAATTACTCAGATAAGACAAGCACAGTAGGACAGCTTCTTTATTGTAGTGAGCGTTAATCGCATAAGCTGAGAAGAAAACAGAAAGTTGTCTGACAAAGAAACGTAAGCTCATTCTTGCAGTATTTACCAAATGTCAGATTTGGCTCAACAAGCTCTACAAGCACAAAGAAAGACAGACCTGAAGAGGAGGGAGAGCGAAAGAAACAGATGTATGGGGAAGTATTAATAGTTTACGGAGCTTAGTCCACGTTTGCTATTTATTGCACATCTGATGCAATGAAGTATTTTTAACTTCTCCAGCTCAGAACGACCAAGCCCAACAGCGCTGAGGGAAGGGGATAAAAATGGGTGAGAGTCACTAGCACTACAACTTTTTGCAAACGAAATCATTAATATTTAAACGACTGCATGAAATATGTGTCGGCTGCTTATGTTGTAATGGCTTTTTGGAGGAGCCTCTGACCAGTGATTTTTAATTTATTTTTTTAATGTATTTTACTTGCAAGCCATCAACAACACAAAACAGCTTGTGTGAATACATGCAGACCATGATTAGATGAAAACCAATGAATTTTCATTGAATTATCTACATAATCTAATATAAGCCATAGCTCAATGTCATCGAAACATCTGCTAGAAAAGTCATTTTTCGATTACATATGCAGCGCATTACAGTCACTTGTCACGACACGTTCACGACCAGCACCTGAAGCTAAATATGATTGACATATTTCAGTGCTAAACATTTTTAGCTATGGTGGTCCAGTAGTGCACAACACAATGAAATCTCCACAACACACAACAAAATTGCCACAGCACGATGCATAGGACTAATTTAATTGTGATGTGCTAATTTTGAGGTGTTGTGGCTTGTTTCAATGTGCTTTAGTAAGTTTGTTGTGTTGTGTTGCGCCAATTCCGTTGTTTTGCAGCTTGTTTCCGTTGTGTTGTGGATTGTTTCCATTGTGTGTTGCACTAATTTAATTGTGTTGTGGCTTGTTTCCATTGTGTGGCGCTAATTTCTTTGTGTTGCGGCTTGTTTCCGTTGTATTGCGTTAATTTCATTGTGTTGTGGCTTGTTTCCATTGTGTTGCGGCTTGTTTCCAATATGCTTTGGTAAGTTTGTTGTGTTGCAATTCCACTGTTTTGCAGCTTGTTTCCGTTGTGTTGTGGCTTGTTTCCATTGTGTTGCGACTTGTTTCCATTGTGTTGTGCTAATTTCATTGTGTTGCGACTTGTTTCCATTGTGTTGTGCTAATTTCATTGTGTTGCGGCTTGTTTCCATTGTGTTGCGCTAATTTCATTGTGTTGTGGCTTGTTTCCATTGTGTTGCGGCTTGTTTCCGTGTTGTTGGCTTGTTTCCGTTGTGTTGCGCTAATTTCTTTGTGTTGTGGCTTGTTTCCATTGTGTTGTGCTAATTTATTTGCATTGCAGCTGGTTTCCGATGTGTTGTGCTAATTTCTTTGCGTTATAGCTTGTTTCCATTGTGTTGTACTAATTTCGTTGTATTGTGCACTACTGGGCCACCTTACTTAGCCCTCGTCTACTTGATTTTAGTCCATGTCTATTTTTGAAGACATGTCTATTCCTAAAATTGACAACAATCACTTTTCAGATATAGCATCCTGTCTATCAATACCCTGTAACCCAGGGCTGGGCTTTGGTCCTGGAGGGCCACTGTCCTGCAGAGTTTCACTCAACTCTAATCAAACACACCTGAATAAGATAATCAGTGTCTTCAAGATTACTAGAAAGCTACAGGCAGGTGTGTTTGATTCAAGTTGGAGCTAAACTCTGCAGGACTGTGGCCCTCAAGGACTGAAGTTGCAGCCCTGCTGCAATTAAACTGGCCATTTTCAAATCATTAAGAAAATTAAAAGAAAAGAAAATGAGAAAAATAGAAAAAAAAGTTTTTGTATGTGTGTTGATCATTATTTAGATTTAAAAAAGGGCCTAAATTAAATCAGTTGATACTATAAAGTGACTGTATCTCTTCACAAAACTTGAATTAAACTGCTTAATTCACATGGATTGGTTTTACAATGCCTTTGTGAATCTTCAAAGTTTTAGTTACCTGGACTTTCAATGGAGGGACAAAAACATTAGGTTTCATTAAAAATATCTTAAATTGTGTAGCAAAGATTGGACAAAGAATTTTGGGGAACTCCGTGTCTGGTATTACTCTAGAAATGGTAAAAAAATAAATAAAATAAAATAAAAATAATAATATGTACCCTGCAATATTTAAATGAGGTTGTAACTTTGCAGTGTCTACATGCCCATTACTGACTGATTTGCATTTTATAATTCTAGTAATTCCACACACATACAAGACACCCCCTAAACTACTTTATGTACCCTATAATAGCAAAGAGGCTGAAAGGCGAAAGAGCTTTTTCATTACAGATGAGCCAAATTGAGCCACATTGTGTTTAAGATGGCAACCAAGAGAACCGGCGCAGAGCAAAACAGTTTCTTTTCAAGCACATCTCACAAGAAAATGCCATCCTTCTGACAGCCCAAGTATGTGCTTTGCCCATTTTTCATTTTCCCACACAACAATGACAGTGGTGAAGGAAACACAGTGAGTCTAATCGGAGTGAATAAGTTCTCACACAGTGTTGTAGCGAAAGTACATTCCCTTGAATGTCAGGCGTGTGGACCTGTTGTAGTGTCGACGCTTGAAGCCCAAGGGTGTAATCATGGAGAATGAAGTGTACCACAGCGCTACTGATGCACCGGTGCCTGTCATAATGCTGTGATGCTAGAGCAGCAGGGAATCACATAGTCCTATTTTAACACACATTAGCGCAGTTGGGGCTCATTAACGAAACAGGCCCAGTGCTCTCAGGGATGCAGGAACAAGACTGACAGAACATCTCCGTCAGGCGTCTAGGGGATTGGCCAACTCGCTCTCATAGGACCATTCAGCACCACTGTGCTGAAACTTCAAGAGAAGGACATGGTATCATTACTTTGATTGGTGGATTTACAGCTATGGTCATCTACTATGAACCACCACCCTGAATACACAAACACCCTCTCATCTAACTAAGTAAATAAAACCAAACATGCACTATAACTACTGTTTGTTTACATGAGATAGTATATTTTAGCTGTGATCCTTAAAGACAGGGCCAGCATAAATTACTATATATATTAGGGGTGCTCCGATCAGGATTTTTGAGGCCGATCGCCGATCACAGAAAGCAGTATCTGCCGATACCGATCTTTTTAAAGCCGTCTTTTTATTATGTAGAATTATTTCTATTGATACTCCAATCAGTATTTTTAGACATTTATTCAGTGCCTGAATTTCATTTTTGAAAATTGGGGGAATTCCCCTCTTAAGTGACTCTTGTGAGAGATGATTTTTTAATTCGAGGTGTGGAGGGAGGCATTTTTTATACAGTTTTTCAAAAATATTCTTTTATCTCACCTAAATATTTGATGCATAGTTTTAGTGCATTTTTGTTTTTACAATCGTGCAGTTGTTGCAGAAAAGCTTACACGCAGCACAATCCTGATTTCACACAGGAGCCCACTACTGACCCATGTGTTTACCACAAACAAAACATTTATCCGTTATTTTGATTTCAAATCCAAACATTGATTACAGAAAATGTTTTTCATTGTGATTCTTTCTTTTTTCTTTTTAACAGTAATACAATATTTATAGACGTATTTAAATGCAAAACAAGCAACACATTATTCAATACTTTTTACTTTTGCATTTACTTCTAGATTTATATATTAAGTTGCTCAAGCAAGTGGCAAAACATTTAAACTACTTTTCTTATGTCATCACAAACATTCTAAATGAACTTATGACTGGCAGAAACAGTCAGCTCTGCTGCATTTTATTTTGCATTTAAATCTTTATTATAAACAATCCTGCAGTTCTTAAATAAATTTGCTTTCTATACTTCCACAAGTGCCATCTATTATTGCCTTGTTTATCTAAAAGCGATCTTTTCCTAGCCAAAAGCCATATGTCTTGACTGTGAAACACACTAGACTTTAATTATATGCATTTATAGTGTCATTACTACTACTACACTTTTCACTGCACTGCTGCAGACGCACAGCTCATGGAACGCACTACCGGACCACAACCGCGTGCTCTGATACGTTAACATGAGCGCAGAAAAAATACACACACCGCATACGCACTGCAAATTCAGTATAATAATGTGAACCTGGCGTTATGTGTGTGTGCGCTTCGGCGTACAGTCTCTCCAGGAGAGCACATACACATATACTAGGGGTGGCATAGTACATGTATTCGTACCGAACCGTCACGGTATGCGGGCGTCTCGGTTCGGTGCATGAGGCCTTCGACGAACACAGGCAATTCACCCCAATCCAGAAGGGGCGCCCGCAGTAATGCAGCGCTGTTTGATAACCGCCAGCAGAAGAACAGCGAATGCCATGAGTTGCGCGCGAAAACAAAGCCCCTAGCCAGTGACCATGTGCTGATTTTGAACGTCTCTCACATTAGACTGACAAGAGTATACTTTAACCCTCTGGGGTCTGAGGGTGTTTTGGGGCCTGGAGAAGTTTTGACATGCCCTTACATTTGTGCTTTTCAGTTGCTTATACAGTTCGCGGCGGCGGAGAAGACAGAGAGCGCTCCCTGTTTGTTTTCTTTATTCTTCAAAAGCACAACGTTTAGTTGTTATTATGAGTGTATACAAATAAAAGTAGACCCCTTACAGATTCGAATGGTGTATTGCTCTTATCTGTACGATCAAAAATGGCAGAGAAATTCAAGCTCATTTCGGCCTTATCAGGAAAATCTGCCACAAAGCAGCTGTATACGCGTTTGTCGACAGAGGGTTAAAGGCTTGTGCACTCAACTGTTTGCGTAATGGAGCTTTGTGCTCGTGTGTCCTACCTCTCTCATTCGGCACAAATCCAAATATTCCATAATATTTCCATATTCGCAATGTAACGATCTGAATGCTAAACTATTACTTATTATGTAAATGATAGCAGTCGCGTTCCAACGGTGACACAGAGGAGGGCGCTGATGTTTGGCTCACTGTATTTTATTTTGATAACAGGGTTCCCACACCTTGGTTAACTTCAAATTCAAGGACCTTTCAAGGACTTTCCAGGTCCAATACCCTCAAATTCAAGGACTTAATGTGGCGACACATTTCAAGTGAGAGCAAAGGTTACATCACGTCACCTTGTAAGATACATTGTTACAGTTTTCATGTGTCAAACACAACTATGCAAAAAGCAATTTTTTTTTTTTTTTGCATTTATTTTTGGCCATATGACAGAAATCTGATATTTTCGTATTTCTGTTTTGCATAAAATTTAATAATATTTGGTACATACTATACTGTATTCTAAAATGATCTGATATTAACTTTTGCATGGATTTTATTGAAAAGAGCTTATCTCATGTAACCAGAAGTTTTAAGATATATGAATATGCTTTTAAGTTTTTCTTGCCTCATGGCTTTACATTATCTTAACAAGCAAAGCAATTCAACATTACATCCTTTGGATCTCTGGCAAGCCATTCTTTGTAATCTTCTTTGGTGAGCCAAATATCTTGAAACTTGCATTTTCCAGTTATCACGTTTCAGCGGTTTCAGCCTATTTTTGCAATGTTTCACGGTGTGTCTGTGAAACGTTGAGGTACCATCTCAGTAGTTTCGGTGCGTGTGAACGTTATGGCAATGAACAACACAAAGTACCTCACATGGGAAACACTTAACGTAACGCATAAATGTGCAACGTAAATCAAGCAAGCTAGTATGCACAAAGTGTTGGTGAAATAACACATTAGCGGACGGAGGGAATAATATGGAATTTTCAAGGACCTGTATCTATGTTTGTTTATTTTCAAAAACTTTCCAGGGCCTTGAAAATTTTTAATCAGATTCACAAACTTTCAAGGATTTCAAGGACCCATGGGAACCCTGTGATAAAGTACCAACTGCGCTGTCAAGTTAGCAATGCTGGAACTGATGTGTTTTGTGTGTGTGTGTGTGTGTGACTCGGTAGCGATCACTTCAACTGTTTCCTTATACCAGCAGAATCAACTTTAAACACTTATTGTCTTATTAATAATCACTGTATAAAGGTCTGCTTTTATTTGTGTACACTCACAATGAAAACAAAACAGATTTTATATATATAACATGTAATAATATTTAGTATTTTCACATCTAGATGGAATTTTTTTAATTTGCACTACTGTCTGTTGTGAAAAGAAATAAATGAAAAGAAACTGAGCATAGTAGATTCCCCCTGTTGTACCAAAATGTATCGAACCATGACCCCGAACCGAGTACGTGCCGAACCGTGACATCTGTGTACCGTGCCACTAATATATACATATATGCACACACACACACACGTATATACATATATATATATATATATATATATATATATATATATATATATATATATATATATATAAATAATATTATTAATTATTAATTACAAGTTATGAAAAATGACCCCATTTATGGAGATCTAAAGTGATACAAAAAAAAAAATCTACTACTGCTGCTACTAATATCAATATGGACACCATATATCCAAACCACAGCATATGCCGGTGTCCATGGTGTAACCCAATCCCTGACTAAACTTTATGTCCCTAAAACAGTTCACGGTTAAACCGTGACACCCTATGTAATGCTAAAACCATCTTCACAAAAACTGATGGGCATGAAGATGGTGAGAACATGATTAATGCCTTCCACAGAATCAATCACCCACAGGTCCGCCTTTACTGAAATTAGTTTTCATCCTCTCACGCACATTATTTATTTATTTATTACTACCCCCAAATTCTCTAGACCCTTTTTCCTTTGAGGCCTGCCGAAATAATGGAAGTGGCGTTGAGTTCTGACTACTTGTCACATGACATTAGACTTGATTTACGATGGCAACCACCGGACAGATTAAGTGAGGCTCGGTGCAGATTGCATCTTTTATTGCACTATTGCCAGCTTTTGTTCCGATATAGAGATCCCGCACTGGAACAGGTGGATATACATGGGTCACACCGAGCTTCTGTTTCCACACATCAGGATGGATTCACATCTCTCTATTATTCATCTAGAATTCATTACTTTTCTCATTCACCCCATTCACTTTCTTAAAGCAAGATTTCAAGATATTTTCCACAATAAAAATAGTTCAGTGTTGTTTGAACAATCATTTTCGCTGTATAGAACTATGATTTGTAAGACAGCTGCAGAAGCTTTGTTCAAATATGAATGCATTTCATAATCATCTTTTAAAATGAGTGTCAACTAATCCTCAGCCAAGGGTTTTCTCTACCACAAGGAAAAAAAAAAAACTTTTTCATAATTATGTCCAATTAATCCAAAACTGCGGAAAACATGTCAAAATGTTTAAATCTTGCCAGATTATACTAAAACACAATTCTTAAAAAGTGAAGTTCTGTTGCAGACATCAAGAAAAAGATTCCAACTACGCTGTAAAAAGACAATTGTTATTTTGAAATATTGTAGAAATGTAACACTAAAATTGTACCAAGTATTGAGGAATAAAAACACGACAATCAATTAATTGATCCTTGTATGTAAATACACTCATCTTGACAATGAAAATGAAAATAAAACCAGCAATGCAATAAGTTTGTTCCAGCATGTATATATTATTATTATTATTATTCCCAGTATTATTCATTTGAATAAAATTATGATCTTAATCATTTTAACAGTTAGAGTTGTATATAAAATTGTGGCTATACAGTAATACATCAATTGCCCACAGAATTGTCTCATTCATTAAATAACCATTAAATTTGATCTAGGATTCATTTTAACACTAAACTAGTATGTCAAACTGTGGCTATAACATACAGTACATATAAAAATATTTCTTATTGTCAGAAGACCACTTAAAATAACATGTAAGCATCTCCATCAATAAATCATTAAAGTTTTTGATTGACAGTAGACATTTCCTGAAAATGAGACACATGATGACCTTTATCCCATTCCCATTCGTATTCACACAGATTTAATGATCTCACAGGTGCCTCATTGGAGCTGAAAAACCCCAGATGGAAATCTCCCAGATCAATATGATGGATGGATTACAGTCACCAGACAGGAAATACTACAGTGGTAACTTGAAAGTGCACTCATGGACATGAGTTTAAACTAAAGCCAGATCTGCTCAATGAGATTGTGTGTATAATAGAGTTTACCAGGCAGACTTAAAAAAAACATTCGCTGGTCAAAAGCTTCGTATTTGAACTTGATTTTGGTGAAATGTTTATATTAATATCTAATGACACATGCAACGATGCAAATAAACATAGCCTATCTATAGGAAACATCTATATGGTAACACTATACAATACGATTTCATTCAAATACATTTGTTACAGTGTTTATTCATTTTGTTAATGTTAGTTAATGAAAATACAGTCGCTCATTGGTAGTTCATGTTAGTTCACAGTGCATTAACAAATGTTAACAAACAACTTTGGATTTTAATAATGCATTAGTAAATGTTGAAATTAACATTAAGGTAAATGCTGCAGAAGTATTGTTCATTCTTAGTTCATGTTAACACTAGTTAACTAATGTTAACCCTCTGGGGTCGACAACGCGATCACTGCTTTTGAGGCAGATTTTCCTGATAAGGCCGAAATGAGCTTGAATTACTCTGCCATTTTTGATCGTACAGATAAAAGCAATACACCATTCGAATCTGTAAGGGGTCTACTTTTTTGTATACACTCATAATAACAACTAAACTTTGTGCTTCTGAAGAATAAAGAAAACAAACAGGGTGTGCTCTCTGTCTTCTCCGTCTCCGAACTGCTTTTAGAAACGCGTCATTAAAATGAACTGTAACTCAGCAAATACTCAACACAGAGACATGGAAATTATATCTATAGAAAGCTTGAAGTGTCTACTTTGAAATGAAGCAAGTCTTATCGAAAACAAACATTCTGTGATGAAGTAATCCGTATGAAACCAACACGATGTTCAATCTTTCCCGCCTGACTCAT
>NW_026704657.1:0-10019 GCF_012432095.1 Onychostoma macrolepis
CTAAATTTATTATAAAAGCCGAGGTTTGTTATTTAATGAAAAGTTATATTTTATCTGGAGTCAATGATCTAATGTTGCATTTGGTCAGACTCAGCCCATTGCTTTAAGTATATTATATTGTCCTTTTACAGCTGCAGGCCGCAGAAGATCATGAAACACTCCAGCAAACCCTAAAACAGACAACAGTGGTATTTCAGTGGCAGCAAAATCGACAAAACTTTTGAAAAATCGATTTTAATTCTTACATTTATATTACCTCTTATTAATTTAGATGAAGGATTTTTTCCCCAAAAATGAAAAAAAAAAATTCAATGTAAGAAAAAATGAAATAATAAACACGGAAATATAATTTTACAAATTTGCAAAGTACAAACAGACCACCAATTGGCCTTAACCTATCAAACTGGTGAAACTTGTTTACTTTTTCATACTTTTATTACTTGTGGAAAAACTTGAAACACAATTTTACACAAGTATAAAGAATGACATTGATTTTGTAAATGTTATTTTGTTTAACTTTATTCATAAAAATAGTGTGCTTTTAATTAGCTTGTTTTTTGCTTTGGTAATGAAAGAAGAGAACCGTGGATTTTCACTGGTATTGGTACTGAAAACAGAACTTTTGGTACCATGACAACACTAATGGAAGTGTAAAATATTTAGGATTTTTACATTTACATTTAGTCATTTAGTGAACACTTTTATCCAGCGACTTACAAATGAGGACAATGGAAGCAATCAAAATCAACAAAAGAGCAATGATATACAAGTGCTATAACAAGTCTCAGCTTAACACAGTACACGTAGCAAGGTTTTTCTTTTTTTTTTTTTATTATATAATATAACAAGCTAGTGTTAGAGGACTTTTTGCTTTTGTTAATTGTATAATAAATAAAAAGAAAACAGATAGAATACAAAAAGATTAGAAAAGCTACTGTTAGTTTTTTTTTAAGAATAGAATTAGAATAGAGTGCTAGAGTTAGAGGTCAAATAAAGATGGAAGAGATGTGTTTTAGCCGATTCTTGAAGAAGGACTCAGCTGCTCGGATTGAGTTGATTTTACACGTATGCTCAGGGGACGATTCTAGGATTTTCATTTTAGGGGGCTCAGCCCCCAATGAGTATAATAATAAAAATATTTACAAAAATGGACTGAAAATTTGTACAAAAACTGTAGAACCGTTCTACATAAATTCAATTCAAACAATATATATATATATTTTTAATTAATACAAAACACACACACAATGTTTCAATCTGACTGAGTGCTGTCTGTCACTGTCTTTAATCATTTCTATGCATAACTGTATGGTAGTTAATGCCACATGCACTGTATTATTATGTTCTATATTGAAAGCTAAATTTTCAAATAAAATAGCAATAATGTGATCGTTTTATAAAGTATGCGTTCATGTGTGTTAAGGGCTTTGCTGAAGGAAACAGCTGTGGTGTGATGAATGCAGCGAAAACTTTACAGTAGATTGGAAACCGATTGCTCTCCATGACTTTTTGTAAACTGTATTTATGACAAAGAACTGCATAGATATAGATATTATAACAATCTATCGATAAACACACACCTTGTCCTCTCCTCTGCGCCACCGCAGTCTGGATTGAAGAACGCGCAGAAAGATGGGGAGGAGCCGAAGTCTGCTGCCATTTTCATTTGAAATTTAAAGGGAAAGAATCGCAAGATTTTAGGGGGCTGAGCAGAAATTTAGGGGTGCTAAAGCCCCCTAAAAATGGCCTAACGACGCCCATGCGTATGCTTATAAAATCAGGTGCAAGAGATTCAATTTAAAAATAAAAAGATTGCAAGTGAAGTCTCTTGTGGAAGCGCAGGTGACTGAGGTGCAAGTGCATGTCTGCAGAAAGTCTTTAACTCTTTCAACGCCACTGACCAGATATCTCGTCAATTAAGAGACAACGCTTTCCCGCCATTGAAGAGTTTTACGGCAATCCGTGTTCTAGGTGTATTACGGTAAGGAAAGCCTAGCGCATGTCCTGAATGAGTTACGGGACATCCGGGTCTTTAGGGTGCGAATAGAAGACGATCGGCATAAATAGAAGTAACAGAGAAAATGTAGATCATATATAGATCATAGTCTATGTAGATCATGCTTTGACCATTTTGAATCTGATCGGGACGATGTAGTCAGTGAGAGAGACACACAGAAACATCTGTTGTAACCGATCCGTCGATCTGAATAGGGGTGTGTGTGTGTGTGTGTGGGCTCTATCTATCTATCTATCTATCTATCTATCTATCTATCTATCTATCTATCTATCTATCTATCTATCTGTCTGTCTGTCTGTCTGCCTGCATGTACAGTATATGTATGTAGCCTGTGTGTGTGTGTGTGTGTATAATCATATGTATGTATATGTTTGTGTGTGTGTGTGTGTGTGCATGTACAGTATATGTATGCATATGTATGTATGTAGCCTGTGTGTGTGTGTATAATCATATGCATGTATATGTTTGTGTGTGTGTGTCTGTTTGTTCTGTTTATTGAATGCAATTTAAATTATTCATAGAATTATTTACAGGTGAAAGAATATGACATCTGAATGTATTTTGCATGAAAATGCACTACTTTGATAAAAATGCATTTCTCTAAGTTTTTTGTCCAAAATGTATTTTTGATGGTACCCACCTGTATTCAAATGGTCATAAAACATGAAGATAGAATAAAATTGTTTTGTTTTTTTTTGTTTAAAATCAGAGACTTGGTTCTTTGTTTTGATATGTAATATGTTCTTATATTCATAGCAGAAAATATTCTGGCTGTCAAAGTTAGGTGAAAATCATCAAAGCTGGCGGTGGCTGGCAACTTTTTTTTTTAAATCGCTGGCGGTGAAAGAGTTAAAAATGCTCTATTGCAAGATAAATAGGCTACTATTATTTCTCAACTTTGATACAGAAAAACATCATTACAATAAAGACAGACACTAATGATGCCCATCTTTATCAACCACTTTATTTTGTCCATATTATAATCTAATTAATCTAATTAACATCTTACTGGTTTGCATGCAAAGAGAAGCAAGCGATCATAAAACCTTCAACATTCAATAACACTAACATTATCACTCTAAAAATGTAACACGGCAGCTTTGAAAAATAAATAAATAAAAATACACGAAATCGTTCATGTCTGCATGACTTTGGTTTACAGTAATGTTCCTTTCAACTAAATCAGTCTGCAGGCGCCAGAACAGGCGCATAAAGTGCTTTATCCGAGGAAAACTATTTAGAAATAACCTCGTATGATGTTGATTAAACAAACTGAGTGAGGTGTCCCATATCTGTGTAAATAAGCGAAATATCTGAACTGATCGACTCACCTCAGAAGACACAACAAGCGGCGGACTGAATGAGGAATGAAAAATAGTCTTCTTTAGTTTTTCTTTTTGGTGCATAACAATATAAATCTATAGCGCCACCTACAGTACGATGCTGTTGTGCAGTCATGTTAGCTATTATCCTTAAACATGTCATACTTTATTAAACTCATATCCTAAGTACCCCAAATCCTTACCTTGCCCTTTTATTTAAGAATGTTATTAATTCCTTTCTTTCTTCATATTTTTACAATCGATATATTACATGCTCTACTGTTTCTTTCTCCTCACAATACTCACATAAACCATTCTCATGTGCTCCAGTAACAGTGATGCATTCAGTCCTGTGTAAACAAGTCTCATCCTTGTTATGACTTGTTCCCTCCTGTTTCTACCACTAATGTTTAGTTTATTATTAACATTATTTTAATATTAAATAAATGCCTCCCCTTATTATCTGAATTCCATATTTCTTGCCATCCTTTTTCCTATTTTCCATAATTATAGTTTTGACTTCACCTTTACTTAAAGCAACATTAACATCTACTTCTTCCTTTTTTAAAGCATCTTTTGCCAATTCATCAGCAGTTTCATTTCCCAATATGCCCACATGTGCTGGTACCCAGCAGAAACCGACTAATGCACCTTTTCTTTGTATACGCCATAACATTTAACTAATAAAAATTAATCTGTTACTTAATCCATGAATCATATAGAATGTTAATTAGTTGCTAATGTAGAACCGGATTAAGGTAATGTAGAACTATTTTATGCATTTTTATGAAACGAGGTACAGTCATCTATATTGAATCTACATTTTTCACTCAACACGTTTAAGACACAATTTCATAAATTTTTTCAAAAAACAAAGCGTTTCTTAAATGGCCACACCCAGGAAGTGACATCATCTGAACTCTTTCCAGTAGGAATGTAATGATATGAACATTTTGGCCGATACCCATATTTCTTTATATATGGAAGCCGATAACTTATATATTTGCAGATAAATCTAAATCCAAATCAAAATGCTAATGTAATTTTTTAAAAGCTTCATTACAAAAACAAAGGCTTACAATTAATCCCAAACACTTCAACATAAATCAAACATATCCAGTACAGTAGCCTAGTATCTACTGCCTTACAAAGAAATAGATGCGCTTTCCTTGTAACAATGCATGACATTAAACACAAACATGTTTGCAGATCGTTCATCCCTGCTTTCTAGAGTATGATGTGAAAATAATCTCAATCCATGTTGACTGCTTTCTTCAAACGCTGTTACCAAAGTAAGAAAAATAACTTTACACTATAAGTTTATCTTAAAGTATAACTTTTTATGCTAA
Source organism: Onychostoma macrolepis (assembly GCF_012432095.1). Taxonomy (NCBI): domain Eukaryota; kingdom Metazoa; phylum Chordata; class Actinopteri; order Cypriniformes; family Cyprinidae; genus Onychostoma; species Onychostoma macrolepis. The sequence goes on from NW_026704657.1 coordinate 4,689, forward strand.
ATCTGTTTAGCATAAAATTGTTTTAATTTGTACCCTGCACATATAAAGTGTCCCTTATATTATGTATTGGTTTAACTGTTTTTTCACAACTTCACAAAGTTTTTTTCTACCACAAACACTAAATCTGATGAACTGCTTAAAGCTTTACCTACATTCTTAATGTTCTTCAGACCCATTAATGAAGGATCAAAAATAATCAACCAGAATTGAGATTTTTCAAGATTTAGTTAACACGTGTGGTATTTTTTCAAATAAAAACAAATAAAAATAAAACATAAGTGCAGTTGTGGCTGCTGTGTGTCAAATGACGTGCCCGACCCCAGCCTCCACTGTTTGTTCTTCAGTGTGTTTCATTCTGCAGGGTTCTGGATCTCTCATGTTCTCTCTGTCCTTCAATAAACTCTGTCTCTGCAGATTTCACTTCTTCCTGATGCTCTGATGCTCATCTTCACTTGTATGCGGAAATGAATAAAAATCAATAAATCCATTTGTATGTTTTAGTTTTGTGTTTTATATGAAACAATGTTTATCACACATTCATTAAATAAGTGCTATTATATACTTATCTTGTATATCTTGTAAAGCCGCAATAACTGATTGTAGTTTCGCAATGATATTACGCAGCGACTGAAAGTAGACCCCAGCTGCATAATATCATTGCGCCTGCTGCACCTACGATGCGGCAGCAAAGTTCCTTGATTATTACTCTGGAATGAGAGTATGGTTCCTAGCCATATCGGCCTAGAAAATCTCAACTTTTCATTTTCCGTCAGTCTTAGTACCGATGTAACTTCAGAAGAGTCAAGTTTTAAATAGGAAAATTATCAAAACTCTTTGATCATTTTGAGCGAGATGCTAATGGTCTAATCCAATTCAATGATCTATGCTAAGCTAAGCTAAAAGTGCTCCCGCCAGACCCGGAGATCGGCTGAATGGATTCAAAAACGGTAAAACTCAACTGTTTAACTCTAGGCGAGTTGTAAAATGAGCCTATTTAAAAAAAAAGTGGAGTGTTCCTTTAAGTATATGTTGTTTAGTATTGTACTTTGCTCCATTTTAAAACACATTAATTACAAACAAAACACACCTACAGTGCCGTGAAGTATAGTAGATTAGACTAGTGCTCGTGTGCATTTACAGTGCGTTCTTTCACTGCGTGATTCAATCTGTTAAAATATATTTAGATTCTAGAATGATCACAAAATGTATATATTTATATAATTTCATATAGTAAAACAATATCACACAAAGAGTGCCGTTTTTCTCCAAAAATCAGCATGATTACATATAGATTTTTTACAACAGTTGAATAAACAATAAGTTAATTAAGAGACACAATATTGCCTGTTTTTGCTCTATTTCGACAACAAAAATAAATCCAAACACAGCCACCACAGCACAGTTTTGCGTCTCTGAGCAACATGACAGTGTTTCGTTCCTGAATGAATCAACCGTTCATGATTTGGTTCAATTGCAATGACTCACTTATTAACAGTGACTTGTATCTTGATTTTTTTTTTTTTATATATAATTTCAAATGAGTATTCAACATTTTATGTCTTCTATATCAAAACATTATTTCTGCATTTGTAACTGCAGGTTAAATGCATTAATCTCCTGCATTAAACAGTGTGTAAATACATCTAAATGCCACTTCAGATGCACCTTCTGTGTTTCCTCTGCATTGCATAGATGAATTTAGTTGATAATGATTTAATTTGCCTGGTAACAGCCCAAATGTTTTATTATTCTAAATAACTGATTCCTTTTTATAGGCCTCCAGGGATGTCAAACTCAGTTCCTGGAGGGCTGCAGCTCTGCAGAGTTTAGTTCCAGCGCTGCTCCAACACACATACCATGTAGTTTTCAAATAAGCCTAAATGATTAGATTAGCTGGATCAGATGTGTTTAATTAGGGTTATATCTAAACTGTGCAGGGCTGTGGCCCTCCAGGAACTAAGTTTGACACCCTTGGCCTATCCCAGTTTTGCCTTCCTCCGCTGTTAAAGTAAATTTTAAACAAGCTACTTTTACTTTTACTTGAGTAGATTTTAGACTGGTACTTTTACAAATTTCATTAATGTAATGGTACTTTTACTTGAGTAGAATATTTTCGTACTCTTTCCACATTTGAACAGCAATAAAATGAGCTGATATTATTCACTTTATACAATGAATAAAATATTTTTTGACAACAGAAAGTGTTTATTATAAGTACAATTTGACAGAAATTTGTTTTTTGATTTATAAAAAACTAAACCATTGCATTTTAAATTAAGTTTAAAAATATTTTAATGATTACAACCAACGGTAGATGATCAAAACTGCGCCAAATTCTGTTTAAAATATCTATAAAACAAATAGTGTTTGGTAGGTTTATGTGTGTGCTGTTGTGCCTACAAAAAATAATTTTTATGTTTTTGTCATTTATTAACAGGAAAATATTTTTATTTTACTACATCACCCAGACTCATGATCTATTTGTCCAGGCCTGTTCTTTTGATTCTCTGATCCTTCTTCAGGCGAGATCTTACAAATGGCTGGAATACTCTACAGCAGCCATATATATATGTTTAAGTGGATGTTAAACACATCAAATCAAATATATCTGTTATTTCAAAATAAACAAGTCGTTTTAAATTAATTTTTACTGTTTTTAATGTTTTCATCCCCAGAAATATTCCTGGGAGTCACCAAAGAAAGGCCCAAATGCACTGGCTTGTTAATAAATCCAGTCATTACAAAATTTGTGACATACATCAACTGGCCACCAATCTTCAGCTTGTTATTGATTCATAAACATTTACTTATTTTTCAGATGAAGATTATGGTGACTCCTATGTTTATTAGTACATCCCAAAAACACAACACTTGCAAAGCCTCTTTGGTGCTGACATTTATATAACTCAATGTGCGGAGCAGCTTCTCACTCAGGGCTGTGTTTATGCTAATACAGAACACACACATATTTTTTCCCTCTGTGCACGAACAGAAGAATCTGAAACAGCTCGTTTAAGACTGTTCATGATTTATTGGTTTATAAAAAAAATGAGTTGGTGGATTTTTAACATTATAGGCTGGTTGTTTTCACACACTGCGATGTGTTCAAACACTTATAAAAGTGATTTTGCATAATAGGTCCCCTTTAATGCTTGAAGCAAATATAAAGTAAAAGTAGCGAATGAGACAGATCTCTCACTAACAAGATAGGATCTCAACATGTAAAACAGCAGTGAAGATGAAATAATAAATCAGCCTCTTTTCAGTTTAATGAACAAGAACTTCTACAAATATGCATAAGAAGAACATTTTGAACCCTTGATTTCTACTGTATGGACACCAATTTCTTGAATTTCTCAAATTATGTTCCACAGAAGAAAGAAATTCATACAGGTTTGGAATGACATGATGTTGAGTAAATGATGACAATTTTCATTTTGGGTGAATCTCCTTTAAGAACTTTATTATTTGTAAATAATAAACACCTAATTTATATACAGTCATGGCCAAAATATCAGCACCCTTCGTAAATATGATCAAAGAAGCCTGTGAAAATTAATCTATTATTAATCCTTTTAATCTTTTATTTAAAAAAAAAACAAAATCACAAAAATCTAACCTTTCATTGGATAATAAGAATTTAAAATGGGGAAATATTATTATGAAATGTTTAAATTATCATTCCATTAATTGATTTAAATCATAAAACTCTTTAAATATTATGATTATATTATGATTGCCTTTGGGTCTTTCCATATGTTTTTCCAACATATTGTCTTTCCATATGTTTTTATGATTATATTATGATTGCCTTTGGGTCTTTCCATATGTTTTTCCAACATATGGTCTTTCCATATGTTTTTATGATTATATTATGATTGCCTTTGGGTCTTTCCATATGTTTTGATCTACGGTTGATGAAATGCCTTTAACTGAAAATTGAGTGTTTAATCTTATCATTATACATTACTGACACTCTATCCTCCAATTTGATACTGTTAAATGCTTTGACACAATCTGTATTGTAAAAGCGCTATATAAATAAAGGTGACTTGACTTGACTTACGGTTGGTTTCGCCTCGCGGTGATGACGTCATCAGTCGCGCGCGCTTCAGTGCGGAGTTTCTGAGGTAAACAGTTCGTAACTGAATTATTTTCATCAGGTTCGGTGATATATGTGTGTCTGCAAACACTTATATTTAATGTTTAGTTTTATTATTTAAATTGATTGTCAGCGTCAATTGACAATTGTCTTTGATGTTATGAATGCGGTAAAAACAATTCGAACTACAGATTAATATCATATGTTTGATAAAAATGGGTTTCTACAGCAAATATTTAGCATAAAGTGAGATGTTCTGCTGCTGATCCTGAATGGCTTGTTTAATGAGTGTTTATAGTCTGAGGCTCATCAATATTATCAGCTGCTGAAAATCCTCTTTATTTCATGTCAATAGATCCTGTTTTCACCTCATTCATTATGCTGATGACTTAAGATCTGTTAATTGCCGCATTAAGCTCATTTTATTGCTGTTAAGACAAGAAAACACGATCAGCTTTTGTGACATTACAAGATATAACTTAAGTATCACAACAGCATATGTTTATTTGTACCTTGCAAATTTGTAAATAGGGTACTTTCCCGCCAAGCTAAAACGAAATCGTCTAATTTAGTTTTCCTCCAGCTGCGCTCCATTTTCCGGCTGCTCTCTTTAGGGCGCGAGTGTGCTCATTATACCACGGTGTTGGACTCTTATCCTTAATCTTCCTTAAGCGTAAAGGAGCAACCGCATCTAAAGTGCTAGAAAAGAGAGAGTCCATAGTTCCTGTTACATCATCAAGTTGTTCTGAGCTATTGGATATGCTAAGGAACTGAGATAAGTCAGGAAGATTATTTATAAAGCAGTCTTTTGTGGTAGAGGTAATGGTTCTACCATATTTGTAACAAGAAGTTGGCTTTACAGCTTTAGCTATATGGAATATACAGGAGACTAGATAATGATCTGAGATATCATCGCTCTGCTGCAAAATTTCAACGCCACTGACATCAATTCCATGTGACAGTATTAAATCTAGAGTATGATTTCGACAATGAGTAGGTCCTGACACGTGTTGTTTAACACCAATTGAGTTTAGAATGTCTATAAATGCTGATCCTAACGAATCTCTGTCATTATCAACATGGATATTAAAATCACCAACGATTAGGACTTTATCTGCAGTCAGCACTAACTCTGATAGAAGATCAGAAAATTCTTTAATAAAGTCTGTATGGTGCCCTGGTGGCCTGTATACAGTAGCCAGTACAAACATCACAGGGATTTATCATTA
>NW_026704658.1:0-10019 GCF_012432095.1 Onychostoma macrolepis
GCAACTTCACAATATTTAACTTCTTGCAATCTTTTTTATTTTTTAATTGAATCTCTTGCACCTGATTTTATAAGCATAAGAACTCAATCCGAGCAGCTGAGTCCTTCTTCAAGAATCGGCTAAAACACATCTCTTCCATCTTTATTTGACCCTCTAACTCTAGAACTCTCTATTATAATTCTATTCTTAAAAAAAAACAAAAAAAACAAACAAACAGTAGCTTTTCTAATCTTTTTGTATTCTATCTGTTTTCTTTTTATTTATTATACAATTAACAAAAGCAAAAAGTCCTCTAACACTAGCTTGTACTGTGTTAAGCTAACTGAGATTTGTTATAGCACTTGCATATCATTGCTCTTTTGTTGATTTTGATTGCTTCCATTGTCCTCATTTGTAAGTCGCTTTGGATAAAAGTGTCTGCTAAATGACTAAATGTAAATGTAAAAAATCCTAAATATTTTACACTTCCCATTAGTGTTGTCATGGTACCAAAAGTTCTGTTTTCAGTACCAATACCAGTGAAAATCCACGGTTCTCTCTTTCATTACCAAAGCAAAAAAACAAGCTAATTAAAAACACACTATTTTTATGAATAAAGTTAAACAAAAATAACATTTACAAAAATCAATGTTATTCTTTATATTTATGTAAAATTGTGTTTCAAGTTTTTCCACAAGTAATAAAAGTATGAAAAAAGTAAACAAGTTTCACCAGTTTGATAGGATAAACTCAATTGGTGGTCTGTTTGTACCTTGCAAATTTGTAAAATTATATTTCCGTGTTTATTATTTCATTTTCTTCTTACATTGAATTTTTTTTTTCATTTTTTGGGGGAAAAAATCCCCTCATCTTTATACTCCTTTAAATTAATAAGAGGTAATATAAATGTAAGAATTAAAATCGATTTTTCAAATTTTTTTGTCGTATTTTTGCTGCCACTGAAATACCACTGTTGTCTGTTTTAGGGTTTGCTGGAGTGTTTCATGATCTTCTGCGGCCTGCAGCTGTAAAAGGACAATATAATATACTTAAAGCAATGGGCTGAGTCTGACCAAATGCAACATTAGATCATTGACTCTAAAATATAACTTTTCAGTAAATAACAAACCTTAGCTTTTATAATAAATTTAGATAAGATTACATATATTTTAAGACAAGTGTATATCATATAGATTGAAACTGTAATATTAAAACACTTTACAATAAGGTTCCATTTGTTAGATAACATGACCTAACAATAAACAATAGTTATATAGCAATAAGGCTATTCTTCTTAGGGTTAATTTCATAATGTACTAATATAAAATCAACAGCTTAATCTGTCAAAATTATTTATTGCACAATGAACAAACATGCATGATCAAGTGTTTGTATTAAATAACATTCACAAACACCTTCAGCTGTAATAAGTCTTCTCACACTCAAAGCACATATGATCTCTCACACCAGTGTGTATCTTCTGATAGACTTTTAAACTTTACAGCAGTGAAAAACTCTTTCCACACAAAGAACATGAATGTGGTTTCTACAAGACACAAAGCACCTAACATTAGCTGGTGAAAATCAATAGATCTGTTAATTGCCACATTAAGCTAATTTTATTGCTGTCAACTGACTTAAGCAAACGCAAACGCCCCCATTATATTTTAATGTAAGAATTAAAATATAGAGATGCAATTCTTAGAAAGTAAAAAGAGATATAAGTTGTGAATTAGTATAAAACACAGTTTTTAATTAACTTGATACTTAGTTCATTAGGTGGATAGATTGTGAACATTAATATTTAAAATGGGTAAATTATTACACAAATAATGTGTAATAACTTATTTATCTTTAATTTGGGCAGATCTGCTCCTCCTCCAGTGAAGCTCCTCCCACAACAAGCACACCTTCAGTGAAGCTCCTCCCACAACAAGCACATCTTCAGTGAAGCTCCTCCCACAATAAGCACACCTTCAGTGAAGCTCCTCCCACAACAAGCACATCTTCAGTGAAGCTCCTCCCACAATAAGCACACCTTCAGTGAAGCTCCTCCCACTGCAGTTCAGCAATAAATGCTGGAATATTCCCATCAGTCTACAAGTGAAGACGAGCATCAGAGCATCAGGAAGAAGTGAAATCTGCAGAGACAGAGTTTATTGAAGGACAGAGAGAACATGAGAGATCCAGAACCCTGCAGAATGAAACACACTGAAGAACAAACAGGTTGGTGTTTATTCTTGACTTCATCAGTGAGGCTGAGAAACATTTAAAGTTATCAGCAGTTCATCAGATTTAGTGTTTATAGTAGAAATAATACCTCAGGAGTTGTAAAAAATAAACAAAAAAGTTAAAGTTAAAAGTTAAACCAATAAATAATATCGGCGATACTTTCTATCTCAGGGTACAAAATAGGGACTGAAATGCAAATGTTCTAATTATATCGCTTCCTGGGTGTTGAGTGAAAATATTGGACAGTTAATTAGTTTAAAATTGTTATTAATTATCTAATCCCCGTTTCACAGACAAGGCTTAAATTACTGAAAAGAAGAAAAGACAAGAAAAGGTTCACCTGCACTCAGTGTGGAAAGAGTTTCACATACAAACAGCATCTCAGTGCTCACATGAGGATCCACACTGGAGAGAAACCGTTCACATGTGATCAGTGCGGAAGAGTTTTCACACAACAAGGACACCTTCAGAGACACATGAGGATCCACACTGAGAGAAACTGCATGAATGTGATCAATGCGGTAAAACATTTTGAGGGCTTCAGTCCTGAAGGAGCACATGAACATTCATACGAAGGAGAAACCACATTCATGTTCTTTGTGTGGAAAGAGTTTTTCACATCTGCAGAGTTTAAAAGTTCATCAGAAGATACACACCGGTGTGAGATCATATGTGCTTTGAGTGAGAAGACTTTTATTACAGCTGCTCCTTTTGCTTTAATTACTGCTTCAATTCGGCGTGGCATGGAGGTGATCAGTTTGTGGCACGGCTGAGGTGATACACTGGAGGCCATTGTGAAGCAGAGTATAACGATTTGGCCCCGACATGATATTATAAGAGTTATGGTGCTTAAATGACTCTAGTTTGATTTGTTATACAGTAATGACTAAGAACTTTCCAAAAATATTCCACACAAATGAGGGAAACATATTTACCCATAAAAAATTTGAAGAAGAAATATTAACAACGGGAGATCTAACTGATTGGCTACTGCACTTTTCAATAATTAAATCAAATTTATCTAAAAACAAATATTTGGAGACCTTACTTACGAAGTGCCCTGATTTCTGAGCAGAGAAAGTATTTTGACAGAGACATGACAATATAATATTCTACAGCTGAAATATGGCACTTAATATTTTTTGAGAATCTATTCAACAGCTGACCGTCCCAAACCAATGTCTAAAAAATGATTTTTATTGTTTGTGTGATATTTATTCCAAATAAAAAAGGAGTGAGGAGAAAAGTTGTTTAAAAGTTAAATGGATTTGTCTGCGAACATCAGATCATTTAAGAGTATTTTGTTAACATCAAAACTGACCTCCTCCTCGACAGATTCCTTCAATCTCCTCAAAGTTAACACTCTTCAGTGGAAATCTCTCACATTTGTTAATATTAAGATTGAGACAAGGATATCTCAGAAAAAAAAAAAAAAAAGTTATTTTAATATTATGACCAAAAATATTTTGTTAATTCTTCAAAGATTGTCCTCGTTTGTAAAAGTAAAAATGTAGAAAAAAAGAATAAAAAAAAAAACGATGACAAAAAAACTTTTATTTTAAAATCTAAAAAGACATTAAATTACCATCATAGCCAGCAGAATAGTGACCAGCAATCAGCATTATAACATTTACAAATAGATTTCTGTCATTTTTTGTACTTGTGTAGGAAGTCACAGTTTCATGAAAAACAAACTTTTCTTCAAATTGTGAATAAAACGACACAAACCTCGAGTAAAAGGCACAGCATTTATAAACACTGAAGCTGTCAGTCAGTTCAGCACAAACTCACTGTGTGAAAACTCCCGTTTTAATCAATTCATCTGTCAAAACTGCACAATCCATCTTTTATTTACATTGTGTTTCTGCTTTTGTTGTAATGAGAGGATTTGTGATTGTTAGTAACAGACAGACACATAACTAACTTAATATAACATCAAATATAATAACAATGTGTATAAAATATAAGAGAGATCATGTAAATGTTTTAAGTAACATGGAAATTTCACATTGAAGATTTGCTTAATATATTTAGATACATTTAAGTGCTGCACTTGACAATCACATTTAAACATCTGAATAATTATGGATGAGTTTAATACAAATATTATTAAACTGAAGAGCCAGACAGACTCATCTGAGCTTCTTCCTCTGTTCCAGCTTTAAATTAAACAAAATGATCATTAGTTTGAATACTAAAGCAACATTAATCATTCAATATCATGTTTCTAACACACATGCTGCATTATTTCATTGTAAAGTCTGAGTCTCTTCACGTGTATGGATCACATTTACACATTTATCACACATTTATTTCTCCTCATAGACGCAGTAGTGCAGCTCTTCTGTGGATCTTCACCTGAGGGACTTCTGGTGATGGATGTTATCTACACTGTAAGGAACAGAAGAGAAGATAACATCAGAAGAGTTCAGTTCAGTGAAAAAAGTACAAATGAGTTACTATATTTCAAATCACAGCTTTTTTTTTTTGTGTGTGTAAAAAGTTGCATTAAAATCCTGTGATCTGATTAATTATACTTGATTTTGAATACGTATTTATGAAACAGTATTTGTGTTTTAAATATAATACATTCAGAACATGAATTGCATTCTGTTTGTGTCTCTATTGAGTCAATATAAAGAGAACACATACTAACGAGTGTACACCAAATATAATAAATGATGAGGAACAAATACAAATGTGATTTTGCTTTAAAACAAATCTTTCAGTGAAATGTTCCACTTGTTAAAGCTGTTTGTCCTCTAGTTTAAACATGTTTGTATTGTTCTCAGTAAATAAAAGAAAGTAAAGTAAGTGTAAAGTATTGACTGATTTTACCAGCGTTTTCCTTCAATCTGACCAAATCTATTTCAGACTGTAATGATTCACTATTACTGATGTAATTAATAAAGCAGCTGTTGCTGTATGAAGCTGTGACAGTGTGCTTTTGTTCTCTTTCCTTCTTTGTGTTAAACATTTATCAACTTTACATTTCATTCTGACACAAACCCTTTGAAATAAAGCTTGATGATAATTTTATAAACTTTTCACAAATATTTGAAAGTTAATATTTGTTCACATATCATAAATTAATCTCTAATATCACAAAGTGAAGTTTACTCACCTCAGTTTACAGTTTGAGTCTCGTAGCACATCAATGAGCTGCTGCTTTGAGTCTCCAATAATATTACATCTCAGATCAAGCTCTTTTAGAAACTGCAGTGCTTTTGTGTTTCTCAAAGACTGAGTTAAAGAAGAAACATCTGTAATGCCACAGTAATAAAGACTAGAAAGAGACAAACAGAGGAAGAGATCATCTTACAAACAAATCATTAAAGTGAAGAATTTTACACAAATATAATGTGAACTCAGACTCATCGTGAGATATTGAGTATAAAGTGTTTTAGTTTAAACTGTTGAAGTGATTTTAATCATTTTGATTCTTGTGTGTGAATGTTACTGACCTCAATCTCTCCAGTTTACAGCGTGAATCCTTCAGTACGTCACATAAGTGATTCACTCCTGTGTTTTTTATTTGATTCCAGCTCAGGTTCAGTTCTCTCAGGTGTGATGGGTTTGATTTCAGAGCTGAAGTCAGGATGAGACACTGTTTCTCTGTAATACTGCATCCACAGACTGAAGACAGAAAGAGAAAGACAATGAATCAGACACGTTATGTTCATGTGAGAGTAATTCATCATGTGTTAACACCATACAGTCAATAATTAATAAAACATTGCCAAAAACCTTATTATATGACCATAAACAAAAACAGAAAAAAAGATTAACAAAGTAGATTAAAATATAGGATCAACTATAGAACTACTTATAAAATAACATTAAAATGTGAAAGTTGAGTTTAAGTGTGAGAAATCAAGAAAATTGTGTTTCTGAATTATAATTTATCTAAAGACATTTTAAGAGTCGGGTACAACGGGCTAAAGGACCACCTCAAGAATAACTGTGCTATTCACGCCTAAAATATATAATTGCAGAAAAATATATACGTTGTATTGAACATTAATGGAGCAACAGATTTTGTGTGAAAATAAATCATTCAAGTTGTTTATTTTCTTTAAAAATCTTATAAATATATGAGGAGGCAAGAGGGTCTTTTACCCCACACGGTATTGATACAAATACTTCAGATAAAATAATGATTTTAAAATAATGTCTAAGTTAATACTTGTTCAAAACAATCACTTTAGCAAAGTTTGTACTATTTTCTGCTTATTTTGAAAAATAAAATAATTTTTGTTCAATAAATATACTATCATTAAAATATATTCATATAAAATATATTTTAAAATACAGAAACAAAATAACTTTAATAAGTAAAGATTCTGAAAGTATTGAAGATCCAATAATAATTGAATATATATTTGCAGTAGTAACAAATGATATTTTACTATATGATATGATTCATGTTTTAAATGTGATGTTTCATTCTAAACATGGTGATTATCTCTAAAATGGACACCCAACATAATATATATTTACCATCTGAATCTAACCATGTCATGTCAACAAATGGAAAAGTCAGCATCTATTACGGGGTGGTTGCTAAGGTGTTGCTACGCGGTTGCTAAGATACCCGGGATGGTTGCTAGGGTGTTACTACGCGGTTGCTAGGGTACCCGGGGTGGTTGCTAAGGTGTTACTAATATGTTGTTAGCATTATTAGCTAGTCACTAGCATGTTTACAGCATGATTAGCAAGTTACTAGCATGTTGCTAGCATGATTATCAAGTGACTGGAATGTTGCTAGCATGTCTCTAGCATGATTAGCAAGTGACTAGCATGTCGCTAGCATGTTTATAGCATGATTAGCATGTCACTAGCATGATTAGCATGTTGCTAGCATGATTAGCATGTTGCTAGCATGATTAGCATTCCGCTAACATGTTTCTAGCATGATTATCATGTTACTAGCATACTGCTAGCATGATTAACATGTTGCTAGCATGATTTGCAAGTGACTAGCATGTTGCCAACATGATTTGCAAGTGACTAGCATGTTGCTAGCATGATTAGCAAGTGACTAGCATGTTACTAGCATGATTAGCATTCCGCTAGCATGTTTCTAGCATGATTAACATGTTACTAGCATACTGCTAGCATGTTGCTAGCATGATTAGCAAGTGACTAGCATGTTGCTAGCATGATTAGCAAGTGACTAGCATGTTTCTAGCATGATTAGCACGTTATTAGTATGTCACTAACATGTTTCTAGCATGTTGCTAGCTTGATTAGCATGTTACTAGCATATTTCTAGTAAGGATTAGCATTTTTCTAGCATGATTAGCATGTCGCTAGGATAGATAGATTAGAAATATTAGATAGATGAGTTTGAATGGGTTAGAAATAGTACATAGAAGGGAAGCTTGATTGAGTCTCAAAGGATTCTGGGAGTTTAAGTTTGCATTTTGACAGTTGGAGTTTGAATAGTCTTGGCTCATTTGAACATTCCGTCAATGTAAGTCTATGGGATTTTTATGATTTTTAATCTTCAGTTTTATGAAAACCATAAGTCTGATCAGTTAGAAAAGATATAGCACACCCGGCGAGATCAGTCTGAAGATCTGGGCTGAGTTTGGAGTCTGTAGAGTTAAAGCTCTAGGAGGAGTAATAATGATACTAACACTAGTTTCTGCAGCTTGCATTGTGTGTTCATCAGTAGATCGCTGAGGTGTTTCACTCCAGAGTCTCCGAGTTTATTCCAGCTCAGCTCCAGTTCTCTCAGGTGTGATGGGTTTGATTTCAGAGCTGAAGTCACAGCAGAACAACCTTCATCTGTCATTTCACATTCACTTAACCTACATTGAGAGAAATGAGAAGACACTTCATTTTGTTTCATTTAAATAAAACACTTTTTGATTCTTGTATGTGAATGTTACTGACCTCAATCTCTCCAGTTTACAGCGTGAATCCTTCAGTACGTCACATAAGTGATTCACTCCTGTGTTTTTTATTTGATTCCCACTGAGGCTCAGCTCTCTCAGGTGTGATGGGTTTGATTTCAGAGCTGAAGTCAGGATGAGACACTGATTCTCTGTAATACTGCATCCATACAGACTGAAGACAGAAAGAGAAAAGACAATGAATCAGACACGTTATGTTCATGTGAGAGTAATTCATCATGTGTTAACACCATACAGTGCAATAAATAAAATGTTGCTAAAACCTGAAAATAATATCGTAAATAAATATATTTAGGTATTGGGTAGGATTAGGGATGTAGAATAAGGTAATGTAGAATAAGGCATTAATATGTGCTTAATTACTACTAATAAATGGCTAATATTCTAGTAATATTCATGCTAATAAGCAACTAGTTAAGAGACCCTAAAATAAAGTGTTACCAATATTTCATATCTTTTTATTTCTTTCCTATAATTCCCATTTCATCTTGTGTCTAAAACTGAGCATATTGTCTAAAATAAAAGCTGTGACTGCTGTGTATTTGTGCTTAAACTGATGCTGGTCTGCACATCACTACATCGAAACACATCCGCTCTGCTCTGTCCAGTGACTCGATCAGCTTTGATACACGGATTCAACTTTGCACATCTAAATAAAACTGTAGGTTTGTCTGGGTGTAGATGTGAAGTGCAGTAATATTTCTCTGAAACAGGTAAGGTTGAAGAACCAATGCCTGCACAGAATAAAGCCCAGTCTGGACCGGTTCTGTTCGGTTGTGTTAGACATTCATTAATCTGGTGGTTTGATGGCAGAGAGATGATATGAGCATCAATAAACACTATGAATATGTTCTGCTACAGCAGCACAGAACTATTCTGTTGCGTCCCATTAATAAACACAATGATAACAGTTCTGTCTCACTGGATAAAAGTGAAATGTTTGTGTAATTTTGGTATTATTAACTGAAATTATTGGATATTTGGTGTATTTGACCTGCTGTATGGGCAACAAGTGAAGCGGACAGAAATGAGCTCATGTTTCAAAATGAAAGCTATACTCAGCAGACGCAATTTTGACTGAACTGTGCAGTTTTAAAGTAAGAGCTTGTTCCACTGTATTAACTGGACAAACTTCTGGAGCGTCGAATGTGGCATCTACAACATAAATACAACAAACAACTCTCTGAGAGCAGCATGGTAATGCAGGACTGTCAGTCATGCTGTGCGGCTAAACAATGTGAACACTGCCAGAGAATCAAAACAGCAGACCAGAAGTTATTTGGTTTAAAGGGGATTAAAAAACAAGGTATTTTTATCATTGTAGAGTGCTCACACATGCCAACATATTTGACTACAAATCAATACCAGTAATTAGATTAGATTCAAGTTTGCATTATTTGTGCAGAGTAATCACAGAGACAACATATATGGAGCGGTCGAATGGTACTGGTACAATGGTGACTGCTGTGTGTTCCTCTCATCTTCTTCTCATCTCAGCGGGTTGAATAAGATATCCGTCAAGTCATTTTACATCTCTCTAAAATTATAACTAAAGATATATGAGGACATCATTAGACATTATACTCACCGCTAAACTGGATGAGTCGACTAGTCTCCGACTCTCTGATGAACTTCTCTTCCGGAAAGCGTTTCTTCTCTTTTGTCGCACTTGTGAAAGGTCTCGGAGTGTAATGTTGTTATGTCTTTGTTCTTTAATTGTGATAGTTCACATGAACAATGTTGTCAAACCAAAACGTGTTTTATACTTTATATCCATCCTGCAGTAGACACTACTGAAAAGACGCCGTTACAAGTAATCAGCTGCTCGCGAGACTCGTTGTCAGGACAACGACCTTTGGCGCGAAGGAAGATCTCACGTGCGGGCTA